>NW_020956241.1:247016-250173 GCF_003031625.1 Empidonax traillii
TTTTTACTGTGTAATCACTCCTTTAGAGATTTGTAGGGCAAGTGGAAGAATAGATTTGCATGGAGTTGTTTCAAGGTCTGATTTTGTTTCTGTGTTTTGGTGGGATGAGGAGAAGGGTCTTACTGATAACAAAAAAGAATTTGCAGTTGAGGCAAAGAGTATCTTCATGTACCTGATCCTGAACTGGTGATGTAAAATGTGGCTGTCGTATTTACCAAGAAGGTGAATTTTGCCTATTAGTCATCTAACCCTCTAAGAATATATATTCAATATGACACAGTATGACTGCATTTTGTACACCACTGTGCCTTGGAAACTCATACAGAACCACTATTCAGTTTTTGTAGCGTTGTGTTTTGGAGATCATACTTTACAAACAAAGCTCGTGAGGTTCAAAGTGAGTTAGAAGAGTGAGTTACACTATGTTATGACAGATAAAGAGCTCCACTGTGAACACTTTTGACTTGACTATGTGTGTTTGAAGTTCAGATGAACTTAAGGTATATATTAATCTATATTATTTATACTCTCATGCCTGGCATTTAAAATGTCAAGCATGAAACTAATTCTATTGTGATAAATGCAGACTTTGAGCAGCATAAATTTAAAACCCTGGAACAGCAACAGAAGCCATCCAGTATATGAAAACAGTGTTTTTTTGAGACATGAGATTATTCATGAGTTAAAAAGTACTGACTGATGACAGAGTTTTAGCTTTAAGATGCTTCCCTCAGTATTGTTTCTGTTCTTCCAGTGTTTCTTCTTGCTATTAGAACAGTATATTTATTTCTCAAAACAGATATGTCAGTTAGGGAAGATTTAGCTAGCAAAGAGCTAGGACTGAGCAAAAAACTACACCACTGAGCTACAGTGGTATTTCTGTTTTCGTAATATATTGATTTTTTAAGTAGGTACTTAATGTTGTGATGATAAAGAGAATTAATAGAGACCCTGATGAGAAGGATCTTATGGAAGTTTTAAAGGGAGATAAATAAAATATGTTATTAATATGTGTAAAAGATTATATGCAGTTCAGTAGTTTCCTGAAAAGTTTTTAATAACAGGAAATAGCTGTCCTTCCTTATATGTAACCACACTGCATGTTCTTTTGGTAGCCTTGATTATTTCTTGATGCTGTATTGATTCTTAAAACCCACATGACCTGCTTAAGGCAATTATATTTGCCCATATACCTCAAATTACTGATGTTCAGAAATGTTTAAGATGAAAGCAATAGGGAAATCAGAAAGGTAAAAAACCCAAGGTTTAACTCCTTCAAAATGATGACCTGAAAATTTCTTTGAAATCATGAACATGTTTTCTAGGATCAGAAAATGTATTTTTATATTATATTCTTTTTAAAGTGTTGGGGTTCTATTTTGAGGTAAGCAATATTGTAATTTATACTATGTGAAACAAAAGTAATTTATTTTTTAAAAAATAACAAATATTTCATGTTTCTCCAGTTGTATCCAAACTCTGGACCTGTATTTCTTTAATAAAAAATATTCTCATTATTGGGAGCTATTTTGATCAGCTCTGCACAACATTCTGGTTAAGATCTCCCATCTCTAATTACTTTGACAATTTTGGTGACATTTTGAAACTTGCAGATTATTTTAATTTGAAATAGGATTAAAAAAATATTTCTCTAAAACAAACCTTTGCATCCCCTACCCAAAATAAATGCCACCAGGCCTTGGATCCTGATTCTTATTAATTTCTATATTTTTAAATCATGGATAAAATAATTGTTAAATCAGAAAAACAGTTGTTTATACACACTTCAATATATTTGTTCCCATGAAACTTGCTTTGTCATTCACTTATACATTCATCACTCTCAGGAATAAAACAAGTTCAATAGATTCAAAAGCATCAAACATGTGTTTTAACAATTAGTAGAAATTACAGTAAACATTTTCACCTTTTTGGAATATTAGATGTATAGTAAGAATACACTGGAATAGCAAAGGAAAGTATCCAGAAGCCAAGAAAACCACAGAATTAGGTTATATATGCAAGCATTTTTCTTTCTTTTGTAAAACTAAGTTCTTAAGAAATAAAACCTGGAAAAAGAAAGTTTGTAATGCACTAGAAAAAAAAATATTAGTTTATATATTTCTTCTGTATATACTGTACAATTTATTTTTTTTTCCGTTTCAGTCCATCAGGCAAAAAGACAATAAAATGATACAAATCTGCTTCTTGAGGTCAGCCTGTTAGATGAAAATTGAGCTCAGGGCATCAAGAGGAACGTCTAATCCTAAATATCTTTTAGTACATCAACTCAAATTATACCTTCTGCACTGAATGTAGAAGTGAACGGCAGTATAGGTAAAAAAAAAGCAAAACAGGACCAAACATAGGAGAGTTACAAGTTTTCCCTTCTACTGGAGAATTGTGAGGGTTCTGATGGAGAAGTGATTGATATTAGTTTAGTATTTTTCTTCCTTTTCTGAGTTCCTTCCCTCCCCCAGGAATTTTCATCTTTCTTACTCTTACAGGCAAGTAGGTCTCCTCTCTTCTGATATTTAATGAATAACGTTTATTAATTCCTACACTATCTTCTTGTACAGGTTAAGGTTTTGCTTCTAGATTTTTTTTTCTTTGGGAAAGGTAAGACTCCCACTGGAACCAGCAAGTTACTCTCATAGACCTGTGTGTGACAACCACACTACCCCACCGTGGGATGGGGGAGAGAACTGGAAGGGTAAAAGTTAGAAAGATTATAGATTGACACAAAGACATTTTAACGGAGAAAGCCAAAGCCCTAAAACAAAATAAGGAATTCAGGCACTGATTTCCATGGCAGGGAAGTGTTCAGCCACCTCCAGGAGAGCAGGGCCCTATCACACATGATGGTGACTTGGGCAGACAAATTTCATCACTCCAAACACTCCCATTTCTTCCTTCTTTCCACCTCTTTATATCCTGAGCATGATGCCTTGTGGTCTGGAATATCCCGGGGTTCAGTTGGGGTCACCTCTCCTGGCTGTGTCCTCTCCTAAGTCCTTGTGCCCCCCTTGTGCCCCCACTCGCTGGTGGGGTGGGGTGAGAAGCAGTAAAGGCCTTGGCTCTGAGCAACCCCTGCTCAGTAATAAAAAAAAAAACAACCCTCTCTGTTATCCAGGGTGTTTTCAGTACAAACCCAAAA
>NW_020956241.1:251150-259012 GCF_003031625.1 Empidonax traillii
GGGTTCAGTTGGGGTCACCTCTCCTGGCTGTGTCCTCTCCTAAGTCCTTGTGCCCCCCTTGTGCCCCCACTCGCTGGTGGGGTGGGGTGAGAAGCAGTAAAGGCCTTGGCTCTGAGCAACCCCTGCTCAGTAATAAAAAAAAAAACAACCCTCTCTGTTATCCAGGGTGTTTTCAGTACAAACCCAAAATACAGCCCCATACAAGCTACTGGGAAGAAAATTACTTCAGCCAAACCCAGCACAGACGCATAGAAATGTTGTTCTGATGCTTTAGTAGTTGCAGTTCTCAATCATTTCTCCCCTCTCTCTCTTCTTTTTAATACGGTGGGCACAAAGCCTTTAAAGGAAAAAAAACAAAACAAACAAATGAACAAACTCCCCCCCCCCCAAACCCCAAACAAACAAAAAACCTAACAAATCAACACAAAAAGCAACCCCCCAAAACAAAAAAAAAAAAAACACAAAAAATCCTGGCTGAACATTCACAATCCTAGTCATTAATTATAGAAACCCACAGCAGAGCAGTGAAGATGCACCTGTGCCACACATGTGGCCTCGGTATGCTAGATATTTTTTTTTAAAACAATTACAGCCTTAATTCTTAACAAAACAACAAACATCTGGGCCACTCGGAACAAAGGATCATGGAAAATTGCCAGATTGAAACAGACTCTCTGGTCCATTTTGCTCTGTTTGGAGTTAACCTAAACCTGTTGCTTCCAGAGAAACCAGACTTGATCTCTGGTGTGTTATGGCAAGGGAACAACTGCTGGGCTCTCTGCTTTCTCCAGTGCTCCTGTCAGAAAATTAATTTTCATTCGTGGCTTGCATAATAATTAGAACATTTAAGAAATGTTGAGCCTTTTTAATATCAGTGTTTTATTTCAATGAATCATTAATTTTTGAAGATGTGGTAGTTGTCTGTGATTATATGAGCATCGTACTGGGACAAATGTCAGACCTTGAGTTTGTCACACACTCTTCAGGCATTTGCTGTTCGTGTTAGCCATGCCCTGATTGCATTTCCTGTGCATAACGGAGCTTAAATTTCTTACAGGAATAAGAGATGGTAAAATCAAATATAAATACCTTTCAGTCATTGTGGAAGTCATGTGATTTCAGCTGAAGGTGGGAACTCTGGAGTCCCTGACCACAGAAAGACCTGTTCAGGTAGGGATATCAACCAGCTATTATGTTATAAGACCAGTCTGAGAAAGTTTCTGGAAAGAAAAGAGGTTTCTTCACATGAAATTATTTGCTTCTTTCCTTTCATTTTCACAAACATTGGTGATTATGTATTGTTGATACTTGTAAACCAAAAACATGTAGGTTTTCAATATATGCAGTCTTCTCAAATCTTTAGTAACTTCACTGATACTAAGAGAAAGAAAATGCAATGAATATATTAATTTGTTTTTGATTCCTTGTGCTTACATTAATGCAGTATTACTTTCATCCAGATTTCTTCAGTTCTTTTGAACACTTAGAAGCTAAATAATTCCTTTACTACTTCTTTGTATCATCCTGTGTTCTATATGTCTCAATCTCTCGTAAAAGATCTCCCTTCAAAGAGTATTAATAGAGTAAAAAAAAGAAAAGGTTCTGATTTGCCTTCAGCTTGCTTTCTTATGGTTCTTCTGTTTCCTACATTTTCCATTGGTAGAGTTTTAGAAAGACTCAGGTGTTGATTTGTTCTTCTGGCAAGACAAAGAACATGAAAATATTTTCCTTCAACAGAGAGACAGATCCAATTAGCCATTTCCCACTTAATGGTATCAAGGAAATTAAAAGAAGAACTGGAAATTGGATTGATTAAAGGTTATGAAAGGTATCATAAGAAAACATATTAGCTCAGTATTCTATAGTGTATGTACAGTACAATGTAAATAACGGTTAATTTTATCAATTATCCAAGATTAGACACTGTTAATCTCATTTTCCCTAAATTTCAGATTGAAATATATCCATGTGTCTACACATGCCAGCAAAATGTGTATTGCCAATGTCTGCACTGGCAGTAGAAGTCCATGAAAAGGAGAAAAAAAGATCATATAATGACATAAAAGTATTAATAAAGTTCTATCAAACGCAGGGTATTAGCCTGCATCGTACCACATGCGTCCTTCTGGCCTACACATTGCTCAACATAATGGAAAAAAAGACCAAAGGAATCTAAAATGGGGGAGAAAAACAGAATTGGAAAGCAACCTGCAGCTGGGGGCAGAGGCAGCTGTGGGTGGCAGGAGCGTAGTTCCTTCAACAGTGTCATTAAAGGAAGTAGTAAAAGTGAAACTTTAGTACAGAAGTAATTATGAAAGGGAAGGAGAGGTTTCCATTAATGGAGAGCTGAAAATCTAGCCTCAATCTCTGAAATTCCTCTTTAATAGAAATGCAGTTAAATATGCATTTATGTCTCACTGAAATAATTTTTAGGCTCTTGTTCTGATATCTTTCCCCATTCCCTGTGTAATTGGGACTACAGATATGCTGCATGTTTTGAACAGAAGCCTCCCCAAGAGTCTGGTGACTTCTGCTTCCAAAAGCAAGGGCAAACTATAAAGGATTTCCTCAGATCAAATGGATTTCTTCCCTACTGTACACTTAGAAAATGGCTAGGGGCTTCAATGGCCCTATGAATTTGTCCTAATCTTATAACTAAAAAAGTAAGTTTTTCATTAATATTCTCCATTCTGAATATTTCTTTCTTATCCTTGGACTTCACAAGAGCAAAATAAAAAATAACTGTGTTACTTGACCTTTCGCCTTTTTATTGGTTTGGGATTTTTTTCCATGTCTTTCTTATAGTGCTGATTTTTTCTGTGATATATGTGTGCCAAGATCAGGTAGCACTGTTATCAGCCATGTAATGACAACTAGATTCTTTTTTCACACACCATTTACACTGATGCAACTCAAGACAGTTTGTTTCTCATCCTTCTCTCTTTTTTTTTTTTTTTTTTTTTTGGGGGGGAGAGGGGTGGTGATCACAATAATTTTTGTGTCATTTACCTTCTCTCTGATCAGTTCCATCTGAAGACTGATATGAAAAGTACAAGTAATATTTTCCCTGTGAATGTTGCTTCTCCATTTTATTTGCTTTAAATCAGACCCTGCATCTGGCAGCCTTATTCTGTATTCCAGCTCAGACTGTAAAGGTGGATAGAATTTATTTAATTGAAAGTGAAGTTAATGATAGAGCACTAAATTCTATCATATGTCTCTGAATACTGAAATCATTTACTATTGCTAATGTAGACCATAAACCCAAATTCCTCCACAGTCATCAATTCTGGCTAGAAATTTATTCAGGGTGTCATCTTCACCTGCTCACTCCTTGATTAATGTGCTCTAGTCTGGTATGTTTAAAGAATGTAGAATGGCTGAGTTGGTTGAGTCATATGGGGTCTTTGCCTTTGCAGTTTTTTCAACCTCCTTCAGATTCCAGAGCATTCTCACGCCACATGCATTTTGTTTGTTCAGATATCACTCTCTGAGCAAAACTTCTTCTGCACAGTCACTTGGGAAAGGTAGAACACAGAGGCTAAAATTCATAAAAGTCTTCTGAGATTCTTGTTTGCCAAGCACAGAAAAAAACCCCAAACCATTCGATGTTCACTCAAACCACTCAGTATTTCTTTCCTCCTGTTCTTGCCTCTTTACCACCTCATGCTCAGAACTTATGAGGAAGCAATGTGTTTTAAAAGCATGTCAGAGACTGATGTGCAAATATACAGCATGAGCATTTGCAGGCTATTTCCTAATTATATTATTTAGGCTCTTCTACCGGGTTATAGAAATGAACGTGGTCTGAGCCTTGAGAAATAAAAAGGACAGCTTATGTGTGCCAGAGTGCAAAATGGATTATAATGACCTTTAACAACTGCAACAAAACAAAACAGAGAGGACCAAAGAAAAAAAAAATCTACTTAATAAACCTTCTGAATGTTGTGATTTGCATCCTCAGAGCACATTCCTGCCTGATCTCATCGGAGGTTTCTTCAGTTGAAGGAAGTTTTAGTTCTTGCTATATTTTGTTTTTCTCTTTGCAAGAAAAAAGCCCTCCACAGTGGGCACTGTGGTGGATTGTCTGGTGGGGTCTTGGTCATCTTCACAGGTCTTTAAATGTATCTCTAGGTTCACAGAAAACGTGTATTTATCTCACTAATGAGCTGTCAACACTTTCTGTTTCTGTAATAAATATTTGGGTGCTCATCTTTGCAGCTTATCCCAAGGTACAGCACAAATGTATTCTCAAGGTTCTGCAGAAGATGAATTGCTCAGTGTTTCATGCAGTACTGGTAGCAGATCAATTAGCAAGTGATTACCTGGTTTACATGGTTCTTTTTCGGATCATTAACTTCTTGAGGAACGTTTAGGGAAAGTGCTATCTCTTTGCATTTGATACTGCTAAAGAAAACTAGTCAATTATTATGTAAGTCACTCATTATAAGCAACTTGGTGTTACCTCGCTGGGATTCTATTGGAGTTGCTAGTTGCTGTTTTTCCCTCTGAAGAGATGAATCTCTACATAGCTCAAAAATAGGTTTTGTATGTATGACATTGTAAATAATACAAATTGCTAGAAGATGGTTCATGCTGCAGGGAAACAGTATATTTTATGTTTAATATTTTTTTTGAGCTTACATTTAATATACTTTAGTAAATATAAGAAAGCATTAGAAATTTGAAATGCAATCTCTGTATATATGGATGAGTTTCAGTAAATATCTAGATTTCACAATGTAAATGTGTCGACACCCTGTCTTTGTGGTCTCCTTGTTTTTACAAGGTTAATCTGGATGTATCAGCATCTATTTTGTTTTTTTTAGTTGCTATCTGAATTTGTTTCCCTTCATTATAAAGTCAAGACAGCGATAGATGAGTCTGAGTGATTCCATTTCAGATAGGTGACTGGAATAATTGTCAAATTTTGATTAGAATAGGCTATGTGATCAATATGTGTTAGAAATCAGGGCATTTTTAAACACCTAAGTTTAGGCTACCAAAAAGCAGAGTAGAAGATAAACAATTTAGAACTAAAGGGACATGAGACCCCTACTGTTAGGTAAAATAAAACCTTCTTAGCCAGTCTGTACACATTGCTGCCCAACACTTTCTTAAAACCCTGGAATAACTATCATTCTGATGTCTCTGCCAAGTACTTTGTCTTACACTTAGAGCATTTCTGCTAATATTTGATCTAAATCACACTCATGGCAAATTAAACTGATCCTTCTTGCCCTGCACATGATGGAAATGGTGAACAGTGCCTTGCTCCCCTCTGTGCACATTTGTTTCCTTTTCAAAGAGGCTCATGATGCTACCTTTCATTTTCAAAATTAAATTCAGATTCTGCCTTCTAAAATTCCATCAGTCTTGTTGGTTTTCCTTGGACTCTCTTCAGCACAGATATTAGTTATTAGTTATTATATATATTGAATTTTATCACAGTTTGGACCGGAATGAAAAGATGAAAAAAAAAAAAAATGGAAGACACTGAGGAAAGTCAGGACCTCCCACTATCCATGATGCTGAAAAAGGGTCATGTAACAGCGAATAATTTATACATAACCATCTACCACAGAACTGCAGTAAATTTTGGAATTCAGAGATAGTAGTAGCTCCTATAGATACTCTCAGTGTGATATATTGCAGTACAGGCATCTGGTTTGAAACAGTTATTGGTGGGCTACAAACTAATTCTCTCTCAGAAACTCACCATTTTGTGCCGCTTTACCATAAATTGCTCATGACCCAAAGGGACATTTTGTTCTTGTGGATTTTGCGATGTCTGTTGTCTACAAAGCCAGAATTTCAATTAGTATGAGATGCCATCCACAGCAAGAAAAAACCATCAAATAAAATTTTTAAGTGCAATCCAAGAGTGATGGATTTTATTAAAATAACTGCTTCTGCTTGATCACCCAAGAATAAAACTAGATTTATGGTTTGCAGGTTTTTTGTTTTGTTTTATTTAAAAAAAAATACTTTGAATTAGAGTTTTGGCCCAAAATTACATTGACTTGATTTTATTCCATAACAGGTTCTTTTGTGAAACCTAGTGTGTCAGTTTATCCCTATGTCTCTTAATTTGGGATAAATAAATGCATAAATAGATATTTGTTAACATATCAAATAAATTCACCCTTAAACCTTACTTTTAGGAGTAAAATTTCATTCAGTGTATTATTTGCTTAATGATTACCAGTATGGTAAATCAATCACTGTTTTTAGTATTCTCCAGTTCAGATCCACTACAAATTAATTAAGTTGTGCATATTGCTTGTTCTTTAAGAAATTATGTGTTGCCATAAATTATTGAGTGAAGAGCACAAAATATGGTTGGCAAATCCTTTTTAGAATTCTATCTTTAGATAATCACCTTTTATTAAAATGCCAATTAAAACACATCACTACAAAGTGAAAATTATTCTCTAGCAGCTTATAGCTGTAAAAAACTGATGCACTTATTTTCATTTACAGCACCATGTCTTAAAAGATGAGCCTCTGACAAAAACATAGCTTAAACAAAGCCTTCTGAAACACTTTTTCTTACCGTGTGGTGTGGCACATAAAACTCATAGCAGTGAAACTACCAGGTAGAAAATCACCACTTTAAAATGCAAAATAACTTCAAACTGTTGTGTGAGATAATGAAACTAGAGCATTTAGGAATACAGCAATATGATGATCCCTTATAAATTATCACAGTTAGGCCCGTTCTGCGAAGTATGAAGATTTCTGTTGACTTCTGTAGGACCAAAATTTAATTAAATTTGCCTTGAAAGAGGTGAGGTTAATCTGCTGTATGTATGCCCTTTGTAGATTTGCTGATTAAATGCCCACTTTGTTATAATGAGAGAGAAGCTTATATATGGCTGTAAACTGCAAATTAAATATGTACCAAATTAGATAATGGCATAACTGTGTATTAGGTTGTCTCGAGGACACACATTAAATATTTCCCTTTGAAATGTTACCTACCTACATTGTTGAGGTTTGGAAATGATATATCTCTAGTTTCAGAGCAATGAGTTTCTATTACTTTTCTTTTGACTATGATACAGGTCACCTTGCATTCTTAACTTGTTACTTTGCATCTACAGAGGCTGAAACATTTAAAGTATCATGAAGGCACTGGGGAGAAAAAAAAAACAGCAGTGGTTTAAACAGGAGTTTGAAAGACATCTGGAGAGGGAAAAAGGATGTGTGTGTTAGGAAAGACAAAAGGAAAAAAAAAGGACGAAAAAAGAAATAAGAGAATTACAATAGGGGAGCTCTCTGGTCTCTGACCATTGCAAATTTTCCTATGCACTCACATAAATCACGGAGAAAGGAAGAAAGAAATACTACAACCAAAGAAAAAACCCATTATATCACATGCACATCTTTGCTCTTTTCCTTTTTCAAAGTAGGCTTAGAAAGAACAAAGGGTTTAGAACTGTTCAATGATATTATGCCAGGGAAGTACTGTACTGGGGGTTCCATTTTGCCACCTCAAAGAGGATTTAATTCAGCTGTCAGAGTGTGCTTTTTAGTTTGTAGACCGAGTATGAACATGGAGAATTCTGTTTGTTCTTTAAAAATAGTCCAAAACATTCTACTCTTTGTGAAAATTTCTTGAAGTTTAAATAGGAAATAAATTCAAAGTCAAATTCCCTATTAAGTTAACCGTGATGCTTGTTTCTTATTCCTCAGAGAACAGTACATCACTGTTCTACTGAGGCTAAAAATAAGCTTCATATAAAAATCAGTGCTCACTCTGTTATATGTTAGTTTAAGAATTTAGATAACTTAGTTCCAATTAAAATTGATAAATTTATTAAGCAAGCGATAATAAAGCAAACAGCGCTGGGTGGCCT
>NW_020956241.1:259071-260589 GCF_003031625.1 Empidonax traillii
TTCTTTAAAAATAGTCCAAAACATTCTACTCTTTGTGAAAATTTCTTGAAGTTTAAATAGGAAATAAATTCAAAGTCAAATTCCCTATTAAGTTAACCGTGATGCTTGTTTCTTATTCCTCAGAGAACAGTACATCACTGTTCTACTGAGGCTAAAAATAAGCTTCATATAAAAATCAGTGCTCACTCTATAGAAGTTTTTTGATTTTATCTGAAAGTCAAACGATCTTTAAAGTTCTACAAGGTCACTTATTATTCTAATTTAATTTTCTTCACTGGTGCCATTATTTTTCATCTAGCTTAGGCTGAAGTTGCCTACCTGGGCTGTGAAAGACAGGTACAATATGAAGTGAACTAACCTGGTAATGCTTACTTCTTTCTTAAAGCAGTGAGGTAATTACCTAAAATAAGACTTAACAGAAAATTTTTGCTCTCAGTTAATACAGAGGCATGAGATGCATTTAACACAAGAGATAGGAGCATTTTTCTTTTAAAAAAGTGATTTATATGGTTTTAAATCTCATTACTGTTATCTTTATCAAGTCAGGAACTGTTTATGTTTCTCTCCATAAATATATTTTGAAATTGCATTGAATATTCTTTGACAAAGCTTTCGGGGTGGGAAGGACTCACAACATGCACCTATTTACTTCCCTCATGACAAAAAAAGTCAAAATCTCACACTTACTAAGATGACAGTAGTACCATTAATGGATGAAGAAGTATAGACTGTAAAATACAAAACTGTTGTGTGTGTATCTCCAGGCTAAATGTACTGCCCAGGAGAGAAGTCTGGTGTGTTTTGGACACTGAGAGGTCTGAATAAATTGGGACCAATCCCACTTAGAACTGAGGAGCTGTTTATCTCCTGTACTGGTGAACAACCCCTTCTGAAGGAAACACAGCTGGCAACACCCTCCAGCTCTGTGTGTCATCCTTACTTTGGGCACTGGGGGAGTGATCCCCTGCTGGAGCACAATCCAGAGCCTGCTAAGCAGGTTCTGAGTAAGCAGGGAGTGCTTTGGGATCTCATCTTTCCACTCCTCATCTGCCGCAAACATCTGCTCCGGCAAGGTTTGAATTTATAGATTTGAGCTGTAAAAGTGTGTAGTTATTAAAGACAAACATGGATTTTATTCCATGCCTTTCTTCTCCCCTGCCTCCCACCCACCCCAGCCTTCTGGCTTATGTCTGTGAAGCTGTTGATATTGTAATGTGATAACACAGCAAGGAGCACTAAGGCCAATATCTTTGCATGAGCCTTTCTTCATTGATAATTTAGAGAAAGACAGCCCATGATACTTTGCAAAACACTGTCATGGTGGCAAAGAGCTCTTGCTTTATTTTCCTATCTTCAACTTGCATATGGCCAGGAAATGAGATTTTTTTTTGTATGATCCTGCTTCACTAGAGCTATACAACTGCTGTATTATTGGTTTTATAAAGAAAGTCTAAATTTTAACCTCTGTCTTTCCTCACTTCATGTTTCAACTTTCACTAAAGAGGGTGTTTCAAAGGG
>NW_020956241.1:261301-291293 GCF_003031625.1 Empidonax traillii
TTCTGGTTTATATCAGAAAATGTTTTGTTAAGTTACCAAGGGAAAAATCATTTAAGACCTTGGATCACCAGTTTGGTTTACAGCATTTCACCATAAATTCAACTGAGATGAAGATGGTTGTTAGAAAACATACTTTTATCAGTGAACTTAAAAATGGTGCCTGTGAACTTGAGATTAGTGAAATACAAACAATGTATTTTCTATGCATATTTTTCTATGATGTTATGAACACTTTTATTGTTACTATTGACTATGGCGCCAGGTGAGTGTAAGCTCGCTCTAACATCCTGCTTTCAGCTAAGATAGAGGCTGAACAACTCTTGACTCAATAATGACCAGGAATGACTAATATGTAAGGAAAAGTCACAGTAAACTCCATTACACTACAAGTTTTGCCTATTTTGGAGGGCATTGAATATTTTCCTTATTTTTTTCTGTCTCTCTGTATTTTTTTAAAATGAAAAATTGTCACATAAAATACAGACTTTCTCTTTCCTGTGTAGGAACTAGAAGCAGGCACCAAGACCATCAGTGGTGACAAGGTGGGTGCCCATGTGGTAGAGCAGCAGGGCATTTATAACTTGGACTCAGCTGCATGAACACGCTAAACTAGATTCTTCACTGGTGTAAACAGAATGCAGTTCCCTCTGATGCTGAAAGAAATCGCACCACCTGAGGACCCCACGTCAGAATTACCTGAAATCCTGTAGGCAGGAAAATGCAGGACGTGACCCACCACTTTCTTCATGATACAGGTGACAATTTTAATTCGGGGAATTCTTACTGTGCACTGTTGGATTTGAAAATATTAGCATGCCTTCTGTTGTGCTTACATCCAGGTTAGAAAAATTAGGATTTATTCTTCATATTAGGCAGTAAACGCACACAAGCATGTATATATAACATATATGTTCGTATTTTTTCAAGTCCAGATCTATTCCTAGGTTTGCAATAATATTGGGGTAAGATTTTTATGGAGTTATATTTAAATTTAATGCATTGTTCCATTAATTTTGCACTGGCTTAATTAAGTAATCTAGGCATAATTCTGCTAATGTTGTAAACTAGAATAAGTCCTTTGATTTATATCAAATAAGAGCCTGATTCTATACCTTATTGTTGAATTTGCTGAGGGTGTTTTTTTCCCCTCCCAAAAGACAAAATTCTTGTTTATTTGGAGGGGTTTTTTAACCTCTTGGCTGAGTGATAAATTTCTGTTTATCAGCCACCTGCATCTCCTCAATGCATTCTGAGGCAAAAATCAAGGCATAAGAAAGTCCAATTTTCGATTCAATCAGTTCCCAAGTTGTCTGAATGCAATGGTTTCCATTTCAACAGCTGCCTCTGCCTCCTTCACCCGCACGAAGGAACCAACTTCCTCTGGAGATCTGAAAATGTACAGTTGGCAGCTGAAATTCAATTTAAGCCTGGCCAGGTACAATTTTATTGGCACCAGTCCCAGGTCTTGCAATTGACTTTTAACCCCCTCAGAGCTTTCCTTGTGTGCCTGATAGAGCTGTGCTCTGTGTGACAACTCCAGTGAAGTCCAACTGCTGCCTTTTGTTGCTCTGTGCAGCAAAATATTTTGAGCTCATAAAGCACCAGCTCCGCACTGGAGTGGCATTTGTAAGAAGTCTTCATGTTAGTTATCCTCACAAAAAAATAATAAGTGGTATATGCTGCTGCAAACAACTGTCAGCAGCGTTCCAAAAGCTACGCTGGAGAATTCCGCTCGCTTTCTTGTATCCCTGTGTTCTGTGATCCCTAATGTTCAACCTTTTTGACTTTTTAAAAATTACTTTCCTTACTTTATAAACAATTTGCAGCACTCCCTCTGATAATTGCTCACATGTCTGACCACTCAAAATGATCCATAGGAATGAGAAGTTTAACAGTTTATCCCTTAGCAGATGAAAAGAACAGAGGGATTCCTTCTGTCCTTAGAGTTTGCTGTCCTAACAGGTAACAAGTTCCTCTGATATCTGTGAGCACATGAAGCATTAAAACCATTCCTCTATCAAAAGCTTCATTTTTTTAGGCCATTCAGCAAAAAAAAAAAAAGAGTGAATCAAATTAAATTATGAGCGAAACACTGACCTTCAAAAATTCAAACTGAAAACACCACAGCGAAACAAAATTTTTGTATCTTTATTCCCTCATCTTTGTGCGCAGAGAAGTTCAGAATAACCATGTTGTCATAGTTCTGGGTGCTAGAAAGCAAGCAGTCATCAACTAGAGGCATCTGTTAACTCGACTGGTAAACAAAGGGGTTGGTCAGTGCATCATCTGTGACAGTAACCTCCTAGATTAAAGGGAAAAAAATTGACATACTGGAAATCTTTAATTCCAACACTTGGTGTTTAGTTCATCCTTTCACGGCAGGTTGTCTGATAGCCATGGGTAATGCAAGCACTGAAGCTCACAAAGGTATTTAAGCTGCCCAGACCCATCTGTGTCTAGAGAGCTAATTCCCATCAACCAGTGTTCTGCAATGTAGAACAAGAAGGGAATAAAGCAACAGAAGAAACTTACTACCAGTAATTATTCATCAAAGCCCTTCCCCTTCTGTCATCCATGACCTACAGATTGAGAACTGACAGTTTTAGAGGTGGGAGAGTGGGGAAATCCCCTTTCCTAGGTGAAGTTCACAGGTCTTTGACTCCTTTCTTCTCACTGCATGGTACAATTATCCTGGTGATCTGAGGTGTTTCATCAGATGAAAGAAAAGAGGGAGCTTTGAGTAACTAACTGAATTCCAGATCACTTGTTTTTCAAGAAAACTGGGCACAAATGTATAAAATATGAGTATCTGGGAACAAGTGACATGAAAGAAGTTTTTCAGATTGTTTTTCGCTGTGAAAGAGGCCAAAGATTGAGGCTTGGTTTGAAGACCAAGCATGACTGAGTCAGTCTGATAAAACACAAGCATTAGGAGTTTGCACCTTTGACCCTGTTTTTGACCGTAATATCAATGGAACCTGATCTCACTTTTTGTATCTTAGCTTGCAAAGTACTATATTTTTTTTAATTCTGTCTAGCGCTACAGAAGGCAAGAGCCTCTCTAGAGTATGGGCTGGAGAAAGCTAAATCTTAATCTTTGACCATCTCTGACTCATTTTCAGTGCAGTTGGAAGAGATCAGCCAGTGTTATGAAAGATCAGAACTTGTGGGTGCTTGTTTTGACCAAGCACCCACATTTTCAGAAGTTGTAAAATCTTTCTGGAAAGAGCAGATGGGAGCAGAAATGGTGGCTTGTTTGTTTTTGACTGGGAGATGCGAAGAGAAACAGAGACCAATTAATGACCCCATTAAGCTACTGGGAACTGGAAAGTTAATTTATTGTCAGAGAAACTATGGTGTAACTGAACTGCTCAAGGATGCTCAGCAGAGCTGAGTATCAAGGAATAATAAACTTCTGTTAAGTACAAAGGGGGATGGAGATGAGAGAGGAGCTAAGTAAGCTTGAACTCTTTATTTATGCAAGCAGCCATCTCTTGTATTGCTTGAGGTTAATTTCTCATTACTCATGATCCAGCAAACTCTTTGTGCAGTGCTTCACTGCAGTGTTTCCATCGAGACATTTGGTAATACAAAAAATTATGCTGGTATTTTATAACATCAGAAATATTTTTCTCTCGTCTTGGGCTTTTCCGTGTCATGAGTATTTGTGAACAAAATTCACATATAGGAAATTGCAATGGCCAGCCAAGGTTCTGACTGGTAAAACCTAGACTTAATTAAGTTCACTTACGAAGTTGTCCTTCAAGATAATTGAGATGCGGCACTTGGATCAGTGGGCCATATCTGCTGCATCAATTTGGAAATGGAATTCTATTTGTATCACAGTTGCTTTTAGATAATGTGTGCAATTGTCTTTGAAGAGCAGCTAGATGATTCCTGTGAGTGACTCTTTGTGTAGTTGCATTCAAATAAGTGCTGTAATAAGCCTTAAAGATTGTTTCCTTCAGCCATTCATCAATATTTTACTGTATGCAGAAAAGTCAGTACCGGTCTAGAAATTTCTATATGTAATTTTCCCATCTAAAACACTATCACAAAAGTGTTAGAGGGTATATTGATGTAGCTGATCACAAATTTGTGCATGCAGGTTCCATTTACAATAATGTAACTTAGGTAAATCATCATTATTGGGTTGAGAAAGGTATGGGTAACCTCGCTAGTGTGTGTTGGTCGAGTCTAGTCCTAGACTTTAGGAGGCTAACAGAAGAAAGGAGAAATTTTTCAACTAAAAGAGGAATTACATAAGAAGAAAACAGTAGAGGAGGTCCTCATATTTTGACAAAAATGCTGTGAGATGTGATGTGTTTAATAGTTTTAATAACAAGCTGCCTTATTCGGATACAAGTGACAAACTTTCAGTGAGTGAGGAACGTTGTCTGGAGGTATAAAATGAGATGTTGCTTGTCTCAAGTAGAAACATCATTGAAGAAATGAGCACGAATGGTCTGTGTTTCATGGGATGGTTGGAAGACAAGCAGGTGGCTTCACAGATCAGTACCTTTAACTGCCAGAACTTGTATCAGTGTAATTTCCAAAGATCCAGATCAACACGTAAATGTGCAGGGAGAAAGAGGTAAAGAACCATTCCCCAGACAGAAGAGCAGGGACAAGGAATAGGATTGACACTGCTCTGTCTTCAGTGACTTGTTTGCTGGACCTTGATTCCATTTATTATAATAATAAGCTTCTGTGAAACTCTACTGTTTATTCTGTGAAACTCTATGTGTTTTTTTCCAGAGGAGAAGCTGAGTGTATGGGGTATACCACATGCTATGCAGAGACTTTCTCTGGCTGTTTTCTGCTTAGATAACAATTACCAAATGCTTTAGTTACAGCAACTTCTAATAGTGTTTATAATTTCATTGCTCACAGGTTCCTAACTATGGCACTGTGTGGTACAGGAGAGAGAAATTTGTTCATAAAAGTGGCTCCAGTTTCCCTGTGATTATCATTGTCTTCAAAAGCAAAAGCTTCAAATTGTTCCAAAACATCAGCAGTAAGTATTGTACTACTGAACCCAACTCACTCTGATTAAAGAGATTGGTATTGAGTAGAATAGTCATCTCTCTTAAAGTTTGAGTTTCACAAAAAATAATGAGAGGCCCTTGATCTCTTTTGCCCAGTGATACAGCCTGTGGGAATAAACAGAACTAACTTTGTATGTTGAGAATGGGGAATAAAGTGCATTACTTCAGACTGAAATGGATCTAGAGTTTGTGGTTGGGTTGTTTTTTTAAAAATTTGGATGTAACTAATTGCAGCACTGCCTGTAAACTCTATTAAAATCTTGTGGTCTCAACCTTACCTCCCGAGACGTTGTGTCTGGCAGTTTGCCCGAAGTTGCCTACAGAGTGACAAAACAAAAACATAATGTGCAAGAAAATATAAAGGCTGTAACACAGGCTATCACAGGCAACGTCTTCCATGTCACCTGAAGGTTTTCTTAATTATGCAAAATGTTACCTGAAATAACATCTTTGCTGCACTGAGAAGGTTCTTTTTTTTTTTTTTTTTTACTGAAGCTAAACTTATTTTGCACTCTAGTGAAGTATAATGGCTTGAATTTTTTCTTTGCTTACCATGTCTACAGGGTATCCTGCCTCAGTAAATCCTGTGGAAGCTGATCAACCAGCATGTGTCCCTTCAGAAGATAACCTGCATGAATATTTAAGGAAGCTATTCTGTAGAGATCCATCACATTCTTACTGTTTTAAATATTCTTTTGTAAATAACCTTATGGGCCCCAGAGGAAGGAAGCGTGCTCGATTACCTTCTAGAATGCATTTTCACTAAATGCCAGGGTGAAGAAAATGATGGTCAAGAACAGACAAGACTCTTATTGTAGACTAGTCTCAGTAGAATTTAATATTATTTTTAGCAGGTTAGGCACTTATGCTTGCATTCTGCATTTAAACACTTCAGTGCCTGTGCATTGCATCTTCCCTACATACATGGCCTTCCCTTTCTAATGGTGACACAAACTACAGTTTTGGGTTTGGGGCTTTGGTGCATTTTTCATTTTTCTGCTAAAGCGTTCTGTTCTGACAGTTCTGGTGCACAGCGACTCATAAAGTTTTCTTATCCAATTCTCAGCTATCCATAGATATAACACATTTAGTCTTCTCCATCATTCTTTGCTCAGTCCCATTGAAGCTGCTGTCACTGCAACATTTTACTTTCTTCTATCAAGGCAGGCATGAAATTTCCAGTGGAGCGAATGCGAATGCTAAGGCAGCTGCATGGGTCAGTAGGCAGATGGAGTGGGGGAGGGTTTGGGAGAGCTAAACAGTTTGCATCCTTCTCTAAAAGACAGCAAACCACAGGGCAGGGATCTGCAATCTGATGATTTGACAGTGCAATGCCCTTTAGTTGTTTGACTGGATTTACAAGTTCTGTTTAGCTGACAGATATTTTGGCTAATACCCTTCCCTAGTTGTTTCCCTTTTGACTATGAGAAGTTCTGTTTAAAAATTTAAGCGAGCTGTTGTTATACAGCAAAATAAACAGATTCCTCTTACAGATAGGAAACACTCTCTAGGATTTTTTTTTTTTCCCTGTGAATACCCCAATGAATACAAAATATTGACCTAAACAAATACAGTTTACTGAGAGTGCCTGTAAACAATCTGGAAAGTAATTCAGAGGATGTAGCTTTATTTTGTTTGGAAACTGCTCTTCCAAGCTTACAGCACACAGTCCAATATATTTTTTTCTCCTCTGTGTATTTTTGCAATTAGTCACTCTCCTGACTAAAAATCCAATCATTAGATTTTAAAGAAGCCAAATGAAATCAAACCATGCCTAAGTAAAAAAACTGTGGAAATGAAAAGGGATTTGCACTAAGGGAAATTTTAGTGCTTAAATGTTTTTGAGTTCCTGAGGTAATTTTTAGTAAATACTTTTGAGTTTTTGAGGTAACATGATTCTAAATACACTGTGTCTGAAAGCTATATGAGAATTAACAGGTACCTGGTTTAAAAGCATAAATTCAATAGTTCTGGAACAGATATGGACGGTCATTTGTAATGTTAAATACTATAATCAAGGGAATGGAAAAAGAACCCTTGCTGGGATCACATGTTGACTGTTCACTGAATTATACCTTGGAATCCTGTGCAAAAATAATTCTGTTTCAATGGTCCGAGGTCTCCACTTGAAGCTTTTGAGGATGGACTGGCAGTAGTGTCTGTATTACCAGAAGTGGCCAAGGTTGAAGCACTGAAAAGACAAACTGTCCCTCCCCTCCCTGCCCACCCACCCTCTCCAAGTTTCTAGTGTTTATCCCAGGTATTCAGGGCTGTCTGGGGAAATGTGACTATGAATATCTCAGTTTCCAAAACACTGAACAGCAGGAAGTGTGTGGGATGAGCCACAGATGGATAGGATGAAACCGAGCACATTGACTGTCAAGAGGAAAACAAACAGCACTTTATTACATTTTGGTTGTCCTAAATTCAGAGTCAGCCATGTAAATATTTCACCAGATATGCCTGCATTAGCACAGGAGTGAGGTTTTGAAGCTCATCTCCTTCCTGTCCTTTCTTACTGTGCAGTGGTTTTCATCATGGAGCAGCCCCTTGGCATGCAAATGAGATTCCTTTTGGGTTAAACTAAACCAGAAACCATGCTCC
The DNA here is from genome assembly GCF_003031625.1 of Empidonax traillii. Lineage (NCBI taxonomy): Eukaryota > Metazoa > Chordata > Aves > Passeriformes > Tyrannidae > Empidonax > Empidonax traillii. Next base: position 268,954 of record NW_020956241.1, read on the forward strand.
AGGAATATGTCTATTTGCTCCAAGCATTAATGTTCATGAGGCTTCAAACCACAGTTATTCTGAAATAAAACTCCCCTATGCATGTCATGAATGTATTTCAGGTCCTCGAACAGCAGCTCCTCTTTGCTCGACAGACCCACCGCTGTTTGGCCAGACATTGTCACTGCACCTTGGACTGCATATCAGTAGCAGAGGAAGGATAGGTAGACTCAGTAATTTTCATGTCTAATTTATGTGATTATATGAAGCATTCTCTGAATTCGTGTAAAGTTTAGTAGAACAGAGAGGCTTCAAGGAGTTAGTCTTTTGACAGAAGTTACTCAGGTTAAAGATGAGGGAGAGACTGTGAGGTTTTGATTGCCAAAACCTCTTAGGTATCCTTGTTTTTTCTCTACTGCTGGATTTGAATAGCCCTTAAGATACTGTTAGCCAAAACACTGATGCAAAGTGCTAAACATGCACAGTGTAAAACACTGCTTTTGCTAGACCTGTCTGGCTTGTTTAATCCCAAATTCTCAGCAGTGAAACTGTGCACAACAAAAGCTGTTAATAATTAATGCATGAAATCCCCCCTAACCACTCTGCTGCCCTGGGAGCTCAAAAGCAACTGCACATGCAATTGCGGAAGCTGAGTGCACAGGGAAGTGGGTGGAAACAATGAATGACACTGGGAGCTACTGGGATTGCTCTGCTTCCAGACCTCCTGCAATGGCATTGGAACAATAGCTACTGATCACTTTCCAAAGCAGCAGCTGTAGATGCTGCAGTTTTGTAAATCGATGTCATGGTTTCCTCTGTGTCTCTGTGTGTATTGGAAAAATATTTTTACATGTTCCTACTGCTCATAGGAAAGCACAGACAGCAGTGTGAGTGAGCAAGGCTGGATTACAGCTGTAAAAAAAAAGAGAAAACTGTGTGTATGTCTAGATTTCTATCGCAGGAGAATACTACTGGCATGTGGTAGTCATTTGGGCCCTTGGACCAGGACGGATTTATCAGACTTAGGAAGCCTGATTAATGAAACCTTGTATGTTCATTCGCTTAACTAAAAATAACCCTTTACATTTTTATAATGTGCTCTTTAGTATCATTAAAGAATCCAAGTGATGCCTCAGCAGCTGCCTCTCTGCAGCACAGGCATGAAACGACTAACACAAGTTTTGGTATTGACAAAATGACTCAGTGATAACAATATCTGTTACCTGCGTCCAAAAAAATATTCCTTATCTACATCTATAATCCCTGCCTATACATATCTATCTATAATCCATTCCTGCATTATTTTTTTGTATAATAACACACTGAACAATGTTCTCTTTCATCTGCAACTGCAAGATAAAATTGATGTAAAGCTGCAAAATTCCCTGTATGTTTTAGAGGAGATGTCTAATCAAATGACAGATTAAAATTGAAATCAAAACCTAATTACTAGGCCTTCATTTTCTACTAAATATATACTATTGGTGACTTTAGAAAATAAGTCAAGGACATAAGCTGGGTTTTTTTCTCTGTAAAATTACTGTTCTGATATCAATTCTTGAGCAGAGTTCTTGACAAGAAAGCCTCCAAGTAATGAAACTCTTCCTCCTTCATACAGCAGCTCTGAGCACAATGTATTCAAAGTGTGCAGCCTTTGAACTTCTCTGGGCAATGCTATTGTTAAGGGTGTAAGAATTAAATTCATTAGTGTGTTATCTTTGTTGTGTCAAGAAGCACACAGGAGAAGTAAATCAGAATTAAAGTGAAGTAGGTCTAGAAAAGAAATCTCCGCCATGTGTGTCTGTTACAAACTTTTTCTGTTATTTACTAATATGCCTGTGAGTCCAAATGCTCTTCATATCCATTATATTGAAAAGTAAATTGAGGAATAAAAATGGAGATAGTTTGGTCATGATTACAAAATGCAATTTGCTCTCTTAGATAAGAAAATAACAAGGATTATTATCACACACTATTGCACGCCAAAAAAAAAAAACAGTGCAGCAGAGCTGTAATTCTATTAACAAATTAAAACTATGGCTAAATTATCCCAGCTATCATATTTCAAAAAATATAGTAATACCTAATCACATACATTTGATATTTTATAGTTGGTATCCTTAATTAAAAGTCAGCTGCTCAATTTTCCATCAGAAAAAAAAAAAAAAAGAATAGGTGTGGAAAGTGTTGACAATTCACTTAAGTAATAATTAATATGCTGTTAATTATTTTGATTCATATTGGAGCATGTTGCAACAACACATAAGTAAAACCATCTGCTGATAGCATAAAGAAAGAATTCGAAATTGTATTAATTAAAAAGTTTATGATTATACAAGCTTTGAATCTTTACCAGTGTGTTCATGCACAGTGTCAGCAAGGACCAGTCTTTCAATGTGTTCTTGCTCAGGACCTCTTGATGAGTTTAATGACATTAAACTCTTCCTAGGGGAAGGAAAGGGACTAGAAAGAGATATTACTTGAAATGGTAAAGGGGAAGAAAAGTGCAAAGCTTTTTATCTGATTCTGGATTGGATCTTCTGGTTTGTTCTTGCATGTTAGAGGAGTGGGCTAGGTATTAACTAATGCACTAAGCTTTAAACTAACTACTGGTAGCGACAAGCACACGAGTTCTGCCTTTGACATGGTCAGTGAGATTTCATATACTCTGGAAATGATGTTTTCTGGTTGCTAGCTATGTGCTCCTTTGCAGTATTATTGTCTGTCTTTAAGTGGTGGACTTTAATGGTTTAAGAGATTGATGTCATCAGATTTGTCTTGGGCAACAGAAACATTCTGCTCCTCACTGGAGCTTTTCCTTAGTGACTTTAACAAAATTGGCAAAACAGGACTGGTGACGAAGCTGAAGTGTCTTTGAATAAACCTGAATGGGTTTGTAAATCCTTCCTCAGAACATTTCTTCTTTACAGAGATCAAAAAGAATTATGGAGTGATAAAAGGGAGGGTTTGAGTAAGGGGGCACCTGTGAATCCAGCCACAGAGTCTGAAAGCAAATTTCTGGGTTTTACATTCTTGTCCATGATGACATCAGAAATGAAGTTGTTATTCAGCTCCAGTTAAAGTTGATAATAATATTTGCATTCATAGAGAGGTCAGAGAAATCATTAATTTCATCACTTCTATTCTATTCTCCATTCTATGGAGAACATCTGTTGACAAAAACAGAAGCAGCATTTTAGTACCAAAAGAAGACAACTCCAAGCTGCAGCTACAAGAGCAAAAAACATGTTCTTTATGTCTCAGGCTGCAGAACATAAGTTTACCAGATCAGTATCCAGGAGGAGGTCACTGGGAGACTCAAATACTGCAACTTTCCTATTACTTACTTAATATTTTAATTTTCTGGCTGCATTGTTGTTATTAGGAAAGAAAATTCTTAAAATATGTTTGTTGGTATGTTCACTGCTTGATAAATTAAGCAGTTAAACCAAGTAATTGAGAAATCTCATTCCTTTACCTTTGTACCATGACAAATTTTTAATGACCAAAAATGCAGTTTCAAATATGACTTATTAACTGGCCATTACAAATAACATTAGGATTTTGCAAGCTGTTCTATTTATTTATTTATAAATAAATAGTTTTACCTACTATTTGAATGTTTTTACCTATTTAGGCTCTTCTGGGAGTGGGGCAGGAGGGCAGAAAGCCATCATAAGGAATTTTTTTATGCCAACCAATGTCTAAATGTCCAGGAATCGTGGGATCCCACATCATACACAAGGAGTCTGGTACTTTATCGGCACAATCTATAAATAAACAAATAATGTCAAAACTTTTTTTTTTTTTTTTTCCTTTAGGAAAAGCTTAGAGGAAATGCATACACTTTAAGATTCATGTTGCCATATGTCTGTTTGTGGGAGCGAGGCAAAATTTAGAGGCCTCGAACAGTTTGTCTTGGAGGCAGATCAACACTCCTCTTGCAGTTATTGTCACCTACATAGTTTTATGGTTTATGCTTGACAGGTACTTTGGTTACAGACACCAACCATTGCTTTGTTGTAGGAATTTAGGTGCAGTGTCTACAGCAGTGAAGGGATGACCCTGTCGTTCTCTCTTGCTGTCATCGTGCCGGATGATTTCCACTTAGAAAAAGGCGTTTTCAGTGGCCAAATAACATACATGTATATGGTGTGTGAAAGCCATTTATGAATGTATTCAGCTCATCTTTTCTTTGAAAGTGGAAGGAGCAAATAACACACGGGCATTTCTTTTCCTGACAGATCTTCAGCACTTATGTCTTTTTCCTACACGGAGACAGGAAGTTTCTCTCTCCCTTTGGTGCAAGTCCTTATCGGTGTAGGCACTCTCCTGATAAGTGCTGACATATAAACCTGTGTTAATAGTGTTGCTGTGCGTTGCCCATCCTCAAGCCTCAAATAAAATGCATCCTTTCTCCCTCCTCCGTCGTGATTTTTGGAGGCCTCTTCTGTTGGACAACTGGCTAAAATTAAACACATTAAGGAGAATGGCCTCTCAGAAAAGTTGCATTCTATTTTCATAAAAACTCATGCATCCAGCTCATGTCAAAATGCTGCTTAAGATAAATCCTCTGTAGTCTTATAGTAGATGTTCAGAGTAAAACTATGTTGCCTTTAAAAATCAAATTAAAATTAAAACTGCCTTATCTCCCCCAAAGTCATACCATACGATGATTTCATGTGTGATTTTTTTTTTTCCAAATTTAGCAGTGAAAATATCTTTAAGGTGATGATAAGTGATGTGTTGCCTCATGTTTCTCTAGTTTAAAGAAGCTAGTTCAGTCGAAAGGATGCATTTTTTTTCACATATAATCAAGGGGTTTTCCTAGGACCAATCAATTGGTATGTGGAACTGAACCAGAGTTGAACAGAAGAAATTATTTGGATGGGTATGCTGCATTTTTCACAATGGTGGTAAGTATCTTAATTTAACTGGAAGGCATTAAAAAATGGAATTGTATTTTACAGTACAGGGTTTGTCAGCACAGTTGCAGATTATAAAAGCATCACTATGTTGCTTGATAAATTGCTGTCTCCTAAGACTCAGAATAAACTGATTTAAAACCTGCCTCAGTCACAAAGCATAACAACTTTGCTGCTGTGGATTTCAGCGCAGATGAAAGACTTATAAATAAAAATACATTTTTTTCTGATCTCCCATGAAGTAATATATTCAAAAAAGGCACAAAAAATTGAATCCTATAATAAAAGTAAACTGATCTTTAAAAAAATTTAAACACCTACTCGGAACAGAAATATATTTCTCTCCAGATTAGATGGTGTTATTTGCTACTCTTTTTTGCTCCTGAGCTAGTTGCAGGAAAACTGTCTCTCATAGCAGTCCTTTATTATTTATACAAAATCAGGAAAGAAATCATCATAGTCCAGTCTCATTGCAATAGGAATTTCTATTACCTAGTTATAGATAGACTCTTTTCAGTACATTTAGAAAAGAGAAACACGTTCCCATGTGTTTGAATGATTATTAAAAAAGTGATATATCACTCCAAGTTTTTGGAAGAAAAAGGGTTTTCTTTTCCATTTTCTCAGTCTCATTTTCTCATCATTCTACTCTTCTTTTATTTTAAAAATCTGTTTTAAGTTGCCAAAAGAATTTAAGGAAAGTTTTACTAACTCGTGCAGAGTTAGTAGAGTTGTATGTGTTTGTGTTTATGGGCAAATTTCATGCTCCTTAAATGATTTATTGAAAAATTCAGAGCTGTTAATTCCCATGGAAGTTTCAGACAATAAGCAGTTGACATTTTAGTTGTTTTCTTAATTTTTTCTGGTCATGGGACCACGGAGTCATTATAAAATATGATAGCATCAATATGTTGTTTTGTTCAGGCAGCTCCATTTTACAATACAAATAAAAATTTCTATGTACATCAGCTAAAATTGAACAAACTATATAAGAAATTTCAGTTCACTGAATTCTCAACAAAAGCTGAAATTAATAGAAGTTATTCCCAGGAAAAAAAGCTTTTTGTGTGATTTGTTGCCTCTAGGTGCTTCATCTTACTAAAAATAATTATTTCATATTTTCTTTCCCTTTGCAGGTTTGTGCTTTAAAGGACACACTGAGCATTTGCTATTTTAAAAGAAATGTATTTTCAGGGGGTGAAAGAAAGGATTTGACTTTTTAACACTGAATATCAAAGGAGGGTCTGTCATATTAACATTGTCACAACAAATACTGTGGACATAATTATTTCAGTTTTACACTGGAATAACTAAAGTCACTACAGTCATAAGACAACAATTAAGCATCAATTATATTTTCCTTCCAATTTAAAAATAATGTAAGCTACATCACTATTTCATTTGCAGTATGCTGAATCCTTTGAGCAATCAAACCCAAGTTTGTTGTTCACAGAACTGTTCAAACTTGTGGAAGATGGGTTTTTCCCTGGCTGCTACCTCTGCTCTGACCTCTTGTGAAAGGCAAGGAAGGATTTAAGGGATTTCCTGAGGACTCCCCCCACCCCTGCCCAGCTGTGTGAGCTCAGGAAGGATTGGCTGGAATTGCGGCTGAGGATGTGGGAAATAGCCAGAATGCGGATAAGGCTCGGCTGCCTAAGGGGTCAGGCACGTCCAGCCTGGCCAGAATGCACAAGGGGACAAGTATTTGCAGTCTTGTGATGTAACTGCTACAATAATCTCAACAGCAAAACCATTGAAATCAAGGTAAATTGGTTTTCCTTTCTTAGTCTTAACTACTGCAACTCTGCCTTAACCACAGAAATCTTTCCAGAGAAAGAATGAATGACATAAAATGGCCTTGAGCCAGACTGAAAAGCATTTAACCACCACTGGAAAAAACAGTTCTGATACCTACAATGACAAGATATCTCTATAGTATTCATAATATACTCGTGTCTGAATAGGGTTGTGGCCTTGTAATACTGCAGCTTGCATTCCTGGGGCTACACAGACCCTGCTAATTGCATTCAGGTAGTGCAGGGCTGTTGAAATCCCCACTTCTCAGCCATACCCTCCTCAAGGACAGCTTGCACCTTCCCTACATAATAAGTCAACTTTAAACTCTGTGTGCCTTTTGCTTTTTTTTCCTTTTCAAAACATTCTGGTGCAGCTCAGCAGAATGCTGTTCTCTGGCACACAATCGAGTGCATGTCCCATGTGCTCACGTGTGGTGTGACAGCACATGGAAGCACCTGAAATTGTGGAACTTGAGTCAGAAAATTTCTGAGAGTTAGTTGTATGTCATTTAGCAGCCTCTGGAGTGAGGAATTTAGGATACGTATTTGGGTTTTGTGGACAAGTAGACAAAATGGCAAAATGAATGGTGTGCACTTCAGATACACCTACAACTAACACGTGGTGTGGGTGATGAGAAATTGAAACCCAGGAGTAACTGGACAACAACTTCAGAGTCAACTGTGGGTCAGTTTGTCCCTCTCATTGTCCCTGCACCCTTTTTTTCAGATGATTTTCAGTTCCTACTTTCTGCACCACAACTTTGTGCCTTAAGCAACACAACTTTCCAAAGCCTACTGGCCATGTGGAAGTGTAAAACTGCATAAATCTCATTAGCACTCTTGAAAAGCTCTGCTGTGTTAGTCAGCCCTTCTCTCCTCCTCACAATATGGTAAAGAATTAAGAATCATCTCTTCCTTTTTCACTTGAATAGTTTGTGGCAGGGTCTTGTCTGAGAGGAACGCTCAGGAGGTTATGCATTTTCCATTGTGATGCAAGGAAAATTGGACTTAATTTTGTTCACAAGCCTATTGTTCCCAAACTAGCAGTGAGCTAGATGCTGAAGAGATTATCATCTGCTCTTTTTCAGCCTAGCTAGATGTAAGGCTACATATGGAAGTTTGCAAGGTTGCAGGAAAATCTATCAGGTTGTCTTTTAGTTTTTGCTTTGTAATATCAAAGCATTGGATCACAGAATAAAACAAACTCCTCCTGTCTAATTGAGATTTAGATAAACCACACCGGTTTCTGTATCTTCCCTCTATAAATATGCTATAAAGATAAATATTTAAGGAGATGCATTATCTTTTACAATGGAGTGGGCCTTACTTTATGTCAGGATACACACCATGCCATCTGACTTCCAAATTATAGCAATAGTGTCTGCATCTGGAGTGCAATATTGCTGCATTCCATCTTATGGAACAGTCTAGGAGTTTTGATCTAGGGAATTTTAGCAATACTATCAAACTAAGAACTCTATGGCAAGGAGAAATTTTATTCTGCTGTTAACTTTTTTTTTTTTTTTTTTTTTTTTTTTAAAAAAAAACATGATCACTTCCAAAAGCACCAGGGATTTCAGGCTGCTCTGCAAACTCCCATCACATCAACAGGAAACTTTTCACTAAATTCAACCTAGTCACAACCAGCAATGTTATCGTGTGATTTCCTGGTGTAATTGATTGCAGGAGATCATCAGAAATTATTATGAAATTACTTATGCTTTGAAAATAATAATTTGTGTGCCGATGTTTTGGCTGTGTTTAGTTTCTGAAGCTTTTTGCCATTTTTCAAGGTTTCAGTGGTACCAACTCTGTTGCCAGTTTTCTGCTGAGAGACTTGCCAAAAGAGAAGATTTCAAAAAAAAAAAAAAAGTGTGGAATAGATAAGGGTCCTTGAGATTTACAACCCAACCATTGGAAAGGCTTTTCTTAGTCATCCTATCTTTCAGAATTTTAAAGAGGATTAAACCATGATCATGAATGGCATTCAGTAGATGGAAAGTGGAGCAGAAACTTTGTATTGTAACATCTAAGAATGAATCTGTATAATTTATAAAACCCTGGTACTGACACGGGGTTTTTCCCCCTGTTCTTAGCGGTGGAAATATAGTTCTGTGTGGGCTTTTCCCATCCTGCTTCCAGTCTTCCATTTCAACAGATTGTATTCTTTTACAGGGAAAAAAATATAGCTGACTTTAATATTTTCATCAGTTTTATATCTTACACATTTATGTATATACATGTCATTTTTAAGTTTGACTGAAAAATTAAGGTAGCCGTTATTTCCTGTTCTTGTGGCTTTTCTAAATAGAATGAAAAACTTCTTGATTTGTAATCAAAACTCTGAAATATAATTCCTAATATTCTCCTGTAAATGAAAGTCAATCTGTAGGCAGAGCAAAGGTAAAATTTTTCTCAGATATTTCCCCCCATAAAACAAACAAAAAAATCAACAACATAATTATTTTAATGCATTTTTTTACAGAGCAGTAGTTGAAAAGGCTAGAAAGGCTGATGGCAGTGTATTTTTATTGATGCTAATAGAACCAGGAATCTAAAAAGAAAAGAGATAACCAAGAGAACACATAAACATCTTATAAAAACCGCACATCAGACCTCTTTGGAACTCTTAGCAGAAATCAATAACATTAAAAAATAGAAATCTTGATGACTTTACTATTTTCCTATGAAGACTTGAACCCCACAAATTCAGTTTTCAGTGTGTGAAATTTGGGGAGGCTGTAGAACATTACTTGAAGGCAATGACTGGTGAGACAGTATGGTTACTGAAGTAAACAAGTAGGAATGTTTTAGCCTTTGAATATATAAAAGTCTTCTTACATAAGAAAGACAAAGAGACCTTTTACCAACATCTATAGTGACACAGGACAAAGGGTGATGATTTTAAGTTGAAAGAGGGTAGGTTTAAATTGGACTTAAGGACAAAATTCTTTGCTGTGATGGTGGTGATACATTGGCACGGGTTGTTGAGGGAAATTGTGAATGTTGCATCATTTGAAGTGTTCACAGTCAGGCTGAAGGGGACTTTGAGCAGCCTAGTCCAGTGAAAGATGTCCCTGCCTGTAGCAGTACTGGGTAGCCTTTAAAGGTGTCTTTCAACCCAAGTCATTCTATGATTTTATTTTGTTCTGCCTAATTACTCGTGTTTCAGGCACATGGTCAAAGCAACATGATTTCAAATCAGCCCAGATGTTCACAGACCATGAGGAAAGGTAACTGGACTTCTTGGTGAATAGCATTTCCTAGTCCTGCTGTTCTTCTTTCTGTCTTATTAGCAAAGCCTGTCCTTTTTCTGCACTGCTTATCAAGTTAAATTCATCCCAGTACACCATCATTTGGCCCAGCATTATGTAAAATGCTGATTTCCTGTTGTGAGTGTTGCAACCAAATGCCGTGCCTGTTTGAACTTCTGCACTTCCCTCATTATTGCTGACTAAATTTGGATCAGTGTCTTTGAACTTTCAGCAGATGGGATTGTGGTGTCTCAGCAACACCCTGAATGGAAGAGGAAAACAGAGGGTTAACATGGTGATAAGCTCTTCTGAACCTGTGTTGCCCTGATAGGTTTATGTATAGACTTAGAGTTCATGCAGTTATCTGAATGTGGATGTAGAATACTGCTACTTCTTCTCTGAATCTGCTCCCAGCATCCCATCCAGGCCAGCATTCCTGGGTGGCTTACCTCCAGTTTTCTGTGGGATTTTGCATGGTTGAGTCCACAGTTTGTGCACATCCTTTATGCTTCTTTAGTTCTCAGACCTGGCATTATGTGGACCCCAACACTGCAATTTTTGCAATCATTTTGTGTTGGAATCCGAAACTCACCTGTCAGCAGAAGGAGAACTGATAGGATTAAACAGCAAACCATGGACAGTGGGAGCTGGGGGAAGCTCTTTGCTTTGAGAGCCTAAAGCCACAGCAAGAGAGATATCACAAGACCGTACCTGCTAACAATTAGCTATGTTTGATCGTCCTGTCTCCCTTAACAAGATATGGGAAGGTTTTGTAATGATGTTGTAAGACTGTGTAGAAACCCCTTTGTCCTCTCCCCCTATGTGATTCCTCCCTTCAGGAAAATATTAACCAGTTTGTGTCACTATAACCGAGAATTGTGTAATCCTCTAGTTAGCATAATCTGTCGCCTAATTAGCATAATTGGTCCTCCTCATGAACATGTACCACCCGCCAGTCCCTTGTATTGCAAATTGCTTGTCCAATAAAGAATTCTGGTTTGCACCCCCAAAACTGGGATGGTTTAGTTTTGCACCTTCACAATTTTGGATGGCAACAGATTGCCATTTCCTCTGCTTCCATAGTTGGAAGAGACAAAAAAAGTCTCAGAGAGAGACTTTTGTCTCCCTGGAATAGGATTCTTTCCTTGGCCTTATTCAGCTGTGCCTGACTGCCAGGTTGATTGAACATTGTATTTTCTTCTGGGTTCTCAGTGATGGTTTTAACCATATCTTATCATTCTGCCTAAAATTTGCCCCACAGAAATTTCCTCTTCCAACACTTCCCTTACAAGTGATTTTTGTATACATGTAGGATCGTGCTACTCTCAAGGGTGCAAAGTATAAACCAATCAGCAAATTATTACTTCTTTTTCCCAGGCTCTACACTTCATTTATTCACTGCATTTGTCTTAATGTGAGCACAGTACTTTCTTGCCAGACACAAAGGCAACAAAAACATGATCTAAGTTACGGCATCTAATACAAATTCTAGTTATTTTCAGTCCAAGTTTCTTTCTGCTTTTATTCCACCTCTCCATTTACTAATTCATCTATTTCTGTCAACTTTTAAAGTCATTTTCTTGATGGACTTGGTCCCTTTTGGGAGACAAGTTCTCGGTACCACCAGTTTTTAATTTTGTAGATTGTGTTTGCCTTCATTTCTGTTTCTGCTTTTTAATTGTTTTCAATTAAGAAAAATGTGGATTAAATCTGTTTATTTAATCTTTTTCAAAACTCAAAACCTTTAATTGCAATATTAATTCCCACTTGTGTCATGTAATTTCTCACAGTATGCCATAGCTGTGCTTGGATAGGAACAAATGTTGCTATTAGGAAGCAGTAACTTGTATGTAGTGGGGGTTGGTAAAACACAGTTCACAGCTGGGAATGAACCTCTGACTTAAAGCTTAAGCTAACCTAATTAAACCACTCAAGTTCAGACAAAGTATCTCGGTCTTTGTAGATGTCTCATGAGAACAGGTTTCTCCCAGGAGATTCCCAGTACATACACATTTCTCATCCCACAACTTGCTGCGGCACAAAAAGCACTTCTGAAAGAGGAGGGGGAAAAAGAAGTGTCATGAGACAAAGTTGGCTTGAGTCTTGACTGAAAATATCAGCTGATTTTCATATAATCATCAGTTTTGTCTGGTAATTATCCATGACTATATAAAGATGCCATTTAAATACTGCAGCCACATGTTCAGTGGTTTTCTGTAGGGATTGCTTGTTATTTTTCTTCTTGGAAGAGCTGAGTTGTCTCATTCTTCCTCGAACCCCCAGGATTTGTGTTTCTGGGAGCAAAACTTAAGCAAATGCTGCTTATATTTTTAAGCTCCAATTGCATTGCTTTTCTGGTAGTCATGATGTTCATTATTGTTTTATGTTGATATGTAACACAAACTATGCTTTTTATTATAATTTATAGTTGTCTAGTAATAAAAACACCTAGATTTTTTTTCTTGTTAGTTAGCTTGGTTTTGATTTTTTTTCCCCAAGGGAAGAGGCCAAAATTTTCTTTTTTTTTGAAGTTTCCATGAAAAGTTATATTCTGCCATGTGTTCAATCAGTTGAAATTTTCACAGAAGATATCATCTTGCACAAATTAGGGTGTTTCTTTTTAAACTGATTTCATAGGTAATCCTACTGCTGTCACTTATGGTCATGACTTAAGAGCTATTCAAAATAAATTGCTTTCTTAATGTTTAGCATTATGATAATGGTGGCTATCAGAGTGTGAACAAACAATTGACCATTAAATTATTATTTAATGTGTGCTCAGCTTGTTTCAGAATAGGAAACTGGGGCTAGATTTTAGTGAGTCTCTTGCCCAGCATCTCTGAAGGAATGGATTACCAGTTCTAGCTGGTAAACTGATAAACTAAACTGGTAAACTAATGCAGTTCTCCTAAAAGAGGAAACATCTTGCATTTGTAGCTTGTTTAAAGCAACATTTTGTGTCTGATTTTACCCACTAGATCTGTGATCTCTCTAACTGATGCTTGTTTTAGATGGGTTAAATAATATTCTAGGCATTCAGTTCAATAGCTAAAACAGTAGTTTCTCTTGTTTTCCTATTGCTGAATTAGGCTCACTGAATTTGTAATCCAGCTTGAACAGAAAATATATGAATATGCTTTTAAATAATATCATAAATAATCCTCTCTGCCACAAGCTAATTCAGTCTCTGGTCTTTTCTTCTGCTGCAAATTCATGCTTTATTTTTTTAGTCATAAACTTTAAACTAGTCTTATTACACAATGCTTTGTCTACCATGAGCTTGCAAACTCTGATGCTGATTACATTACTCACAGTTGCTATTTCTTTCAATTTCCAAATTTTTTTCTTCTGTTAAATAAACCATAAAAGCCAATGCCTTACGCTTACCTTTTACATCTGTGTCTAATGTTACTTAAAGCTGTAAATAAAATCATCACCTTCCATCTGCTCAGCGTTCAGTCTCTGCACAAAACCCTCCCATTCTTCAAGTTCCAATCTGTAGATAGGGAACACTAGCACAGAACATTACAAGTTGTGTTTGGGGGTGATAGAAGTAAGAGTCATGTCCATATCCTTCTTCTTTAATCCACAATAACTGCACTATCATTAGCAATTTCTAATAACGAGGGGGTGAGGGAGGGGAGCAGGACATGGATGGACATGGTTGTCATTTCTTGGAACTGTGTTACATATTCCTGCCCTAATACAATAGTCCATTATCTGACCCTTTATGCCCAGCATAACTTAGGCCATTACACGAGTCTTTTCTGGTAACTGTTTCTAAGCACACAGGAGACATCCCATTAAAGACACCACTTACTCCATTAAGGGACTAATGTTCTTAATGGCTTGATGAATCAATAGTGTTTGGGACACTTGGGTCACTGTCAACATCTAGAAATGTGAGCTTCGTGGGTTTTGGTATTTTTTGTTGTGTAGTGAGTTTTTTTATTTGTTTGTTTGGTGGGTTTTTTTTTTATTTGTTTGTTTGTTTGTTTTGGGGGGAGCGGAGGGGTTGGTGGTGTCATGTTTTGGGGGTTTTTTTTGAGCTAAAGGACCAGATTTGAACTCATTAAAAACAGCTGTGTCTAAGGAAATAAGCTATATAAAGAAAAAAAAATTTTTGCACTTCTCCTGCCTCTGAGCTTAAGTTCTTTGACTTATTTATCAGAAAAAAACCCAAACCAAACCAAAACAAAAAAAGAGATTCAATTACAAGTGTTACTCTAGTTCCTCCAATTACTTGAAACGTAATTAGAGGTCACCCTTCAACAAATGGAAACGTTGTCGTGTTTCATGGAGAAGGCAGTCCAAGCAGGGAAAGAACAGGAAGGCAAAGAAACAGAACCACATCTCCACGTATCACTTTCCAGGGGAAATTATTCCATCTGGAGATGATGTGTGGCTAAATTAGTTCATTGCTATGCAGGAGATGCAGGCTATAGTGCTGGTCCAGCAGCTTAGGCAAATGTAAATTGATTTCAGTCTCTCTGAACTGAAGGCTCTGAGAGAAGACCACTTCCATTCAGACTGAGCAACCAGGGCAGTACAGTGACTAGAAATTTTATGGTATGAAGGCCAAAGTTTTGAGTGGAAAATAGGATTTGTTGGCAATATACTTATCCACGACAGGAAGTACCTCTTCCCAGCAGTAGTCATTGTTTGCATCACAGTTAAACAGTTTTAATATTAATGTGCTAAGTAGGAAGTAATGTAAAATGTCAAACTTAAAATTCTCCCCTTCTTTGAAACTTGCTTGCTATTTTCCTTTGAAACTTGCTTCCTCTAATAGCATGAAATTTTGCTCCAATTTACTACTTTCAAAGCAAGATTTCCATCTGTTGATTTCTCATCCCACTTCCCAATACATCCACTGCCTTAAAACAAGCAGGTAAACCCCATTCCTTAAAAAAAGAAAAAAAATATTAAAGGTAAGTATGAAAGTTACAGAATCCCTTCACTTTCAGTTTGGTTTGCATTTCTCCTTTTTACAGCTAATCTATGCAATCAGAGCTGGATTCCTTGTTGTTCAGCTATAAAATCGTTCACGGCAGAGCAGTGCAAAACATTTCACAAAACACGTGAGTGGTGTTACCTCCATCAGTCTCTCTGCCTGCAAGTGTTTTCTTTCATCTGATTAGTCCAAAACAAGTTGCTTAAACCTTCTGGCTTCTCTGGAAGAGACAAAGATTTCTGATGTTGCTTTCCTTTCCTTTCGTCAAATATCTACGATGCCGTTCTGCTGTTTATACAGAAATATCTGGTCTCATCAGGGAAGTTTATAGCCCTAGCAGGATTGTAAAGCTGGTATTACTCGGTAAAATTACCCATGAGACCCAAACACCCCTTTTGCTAGTGTCTCAACTGCAGGGGAAAATGGACAACAGGTCCTGTACTAGCTCCCATTTCTGAAGGTTCAATAGCATGCTTTTATGGTAAATTAATACTAATTTTTCACAGTAAATCTCTACACTCTAATAATAATTAGATATGATTTACACAGATACATATCATCTGTATTTTATTACTGTGAGGTTGGCCTCATTTGCCTCATAATCATTTATATATATTTATAGCTGTATCAAGAATGGTTTGGGGTGGGGTTTTTTCAGGTATTTTTAGTTAGATTTAGGAAGGATTTATTATATTAAGAAGTTGGGGATAAGCAAGATAATATATAACAATTAAAAACCCCCAACAAGGTAAATGCCAGAGGTACCACTTCAACAGAATGTAGAGAATCAGTTTATTCTAAAGCACAGGAACACCCAGATGTAGTGGTGATTACAGCCTTAATGGATTGGTTTGATTGCTTATTTGAGAAAGCTCCCTGTTTTACATTAAATTCTCCAAAACTGTTTAAATATTGATTGAAATCTCTCAAATGGATGCATGGTAATCCCATTCCTTATTGTCTTCATTGCCTTCTAATGATGCATTGTTTATAGAATCAAAAAGAACCAGTTTTAGCTCTATTTATTCCTTACATCTCTCTGCTAAATATGCACTCTTATCTTGACTCATTTTTGTTGCTGTCTCATGTTGGAAGTCAGTGTTTTAAGGATTGGGCTTTAAAAGGAAAAAATATCCCATTGAAATTTCATTGCCTCAGAACATATGTTCAGATATTTCTAACAGCCTTCAAACTAAAGAAGAAAATGTCCTTAAAGGAGTCACATCTCTTCAAAGTGATCATTGTGAAGCTGCCACTTGCCTGTGTTTTAGAGGATGTTTATTTTACGTGTTTGTGGTCTCTTTGTTACCCATCGTGACCTCTGGAATGGTAACATACGAATCATTTACTATTGTATTTTTAGCTGTTACTACACCCACAAGACTTTTTATTACCAGCAGGAGTGGAGGTATTAAAGAAATTTGTGGGCCTCAGAAGGCTCAAAGCACAGTAGGGATGAAATTACAAAATTATATTCTTATAAAATATATTTCTAAAACTGTGTACAAAGGCCCAGTGTTAATGAAAGTAATTGATAGCAAATACTGATTTCTTTTTACATTAGCAACAAAGCGTTTTTTCTGAGTAATAATGAGCCTCTTTTTAGCAACAATAGGAAAAAAATGAGTCTCATGAATCATTTATGTGGCCTCATTCATTGCTATTATTACTTCTGCCATCAAATATTTTGGGAATTCATCCCCTTTTTCTCTCTGTCTTTACATCTCATGTAATGGTCTTTCTCGTGCTTTTCAGAAGGAAAATTGAACTTTCTTCTTCTTTAATGTACAGAAAAGTACCAGATCTTCCATTCTGATTCTGAATAAATGTTCCTGTTGCTGAGACTTTTAGCTGGAGGAAGCCATAAAAGATGAATAATTGCTTAAGTAGAAACAAGATAGGGGAAGTAAAACCCAACGAGCAGAAGAAACTCATTTTCGAAAGGTCAACACCTTCAGCACAGGATTTGCCTAAATTGGACAGTTCCATAATATTTTAGCTGTCAGTAATTCCACTATACTGAAAATACTCCAAGTGTCATGCCCATGTAGTTGGTTTAATTACAAGTAAAATTGCATGATGCTTAGAGCAGGACAATGAGTGTCAATAGACTTTGGTTCTTTTGGACTTTGTCTAAGCTGAGTGAGACAAGTAATTTAACCTTTTCTACTTAAAAAGCAGAAAAAGGGTTTTTACTTAAAAAGTAGAAAGTGGAAGCAGGGGGTTGAACTAGATGATCTATAAGGTCCCTTCCAACCCAAATCGTCCCATGACTCTGAAAGTACTCATCCACACAACTGTTGGCTCTCAACAGATTCATGTGTTCTGCAGGAGGCTGCAAGCAGAGACTGCAGAAACTGTCTGCGACAGGTATCACCCTTTCTCTTTGGCTGATTTAAGGAATTGGGACTTTTCAGTGAAATGTCTGCTACTCTAATTTTGTCAGTGACATCCCTTGTCTTCTCTAATTTCCAACTCAATGGGGAGCTGCTGTTCTCACGTCCAGGTTTTATTTCTCATTTATATCTACCTTTATTTTATATGTTCAGTTCTTCAAAAACTATTTGTGTACTCATGATCTAAATAATCATCTGGGAGTGGTTTTTTGTTTTTTTGGTTGATTTTTTTTGGTTGGTTTTGGTTGGTTGTTTTGTTGGTTGTTTTTTGGGGAGGATGTTTTAATAAATGAATACAGTTGAAAACATTAGACAACTAGAAAAGAGGCTTTTTTAAATGAGGCATGCTAAGCTCAGTCCACTACCCCAGACTCCCAAAACAAGACACATTACAAAGACAATCTCTGTGTAAACACTAAAGATAAAATTATGATTAGTTTAATTTTAATTCAGTTTTGGTGAGATTACACTATGACATTCACAACTTCTTAATTTTTTAAAGTGCACATAGTATTTAATTTGAGAGAAATGTGTTTTCATTGAAAAATACTTTGTATAACCTCTCTATGCCTCATCTTCTCCTTTTATAAAATTTTATGACAAATTTTACATCCGTCTTTTAATTTTGAGGGGTTTGGATGAGTGGTGGTGTATTCCAACCAAGTGGCATGCTGACAGTTAACTTTTTGCATTAAATTTCCAGCTGCAAAAACCAGATTCTCCATCTTCTCATGATAAAAATGCAACATCTTTCAGAAGAAATGCACTTCGGTGACCTTCTTGTCAGTATGGTCAACATTTTTAAGTTAAATAGTCATTTTAAAAATTAAAGACTGATTTTTTTTCTTAATATAAGAATGATAGTAAGAAGAACCATCGTGCTTTTGTGTGCACAATATGACAATGAGGTTGGAGGATATTCTACTCCAAGCAGAGCCACACAATAAGCTGCTCCCAAGATACAGCCTCATTAAAAAGTGAATAATGTTGATACAAACCGATGCTAAACATCTAAATGTGACCAAATAACTAATTATTTGATTTTTTCAATTGTGTTGGTCAAACATCACTGGGAACAGTTTCACGACTAAGTCGACGCTGCCTTTGTGTGCAGGGTCCTCACTCTTTCCATCATGTTGATTTGCCATTACCACTGTTGGTCATAAAGCCACAGTCTACCTTAAAACTTATCCACCTACAAACCTTCCAGTGAAATATTTTCAGGTGGATCAACACCAAGATCCAGCTTCTGCTGGAACTGTGGACGTGTTAGGTGCTGGCACAGAATGTCTCGGTGGGAGTGCAGTGCTGGAGACGTGGAGGATGGAAAACCGAATTGCCCCTCTCTGCCATGGTATCTCCGTGGATTCCTTTAAATATGGTGTGAGACAAACACCTTTAGCAGGCAAAGAGGGATCCAGATTGCTGGAGGCTGCTGCTTTACCTACATGGAAATTGTACTGAAGGAGAAAAGTGCTGTGTGTGTGTGGAAGGAGCAGGGACTGAGTGCAGAGCTCCAGAGCTAAAAGAAATTTTTGTTCAGATCCAAAGATCACACTTGCAGCTGTTCCCTGTTTTTTGTTTTTGTTTTTTTTTTTTAATTCTGTAGTTTTCAGAGCTCATTTCTTCTATTATAAATATGTTAATCACAAGATTAGTGATAACTGAAAACACTAAGTGGAAGCTGATTTCAGATACAGCAATGAACTCTTTACCTCACAGTGTTTCACTGATGGTTTTTCTTAGAAAATGTCATAAAATATGCACTTTTAATCTATGTTCTGTTACTGAAGTGTTTACTTAGTGGACTTACCTGAAGGAATTAGCATTTCTTTTAAAATAAATTTATTTTTTTCTGCATAACATATAGTATGTGATGTCACATGTTCCATAACAGAAGTATGACCTAAGCAAAAAACCAATTGTGGATTAATGAATGAAAATTATGTAAGTCTAAAAAAAATGCAGAAGTAATCCAATTACTATTTCTCTCTTCATGACCAATCTTCTAAGGAGAAGGATGTCCTCTATTCTTTTAAATATAATTCCAATAACTATATCCAGCTCAGAAAACTTAAAATATAGTTCACACACCTCTTGTGTGTGAACTATATGTATATCTTTAGGAAAAAAAAACAACACCAAAAACACAAATAAAAACCCCAGCATAATGAGAAGCCCAATTACTCCAATCACTTATTTTCTTTTCCTTTTTTTTATTCTGTCTTGGTCAGTTGTTGCAGGCTGGAGACAACGTGTTAAGTTACTGGATTTTCATGCTCTGCAAAGCTGACTTGCATCTCTATTCCCAAGCACGATTCCTGTCTCTGAGCAAGAAAGAAACAGAGAAAGGGATGACCTTTGCAGCTGCCATTTTGAAGAAAAAAAAGACTCTTCAAAGGTTGTGAAGAGAGAAGCCAGAAACCTGGGATGGCGAAGTAGAAGAAAATGAAAACCTTTAGTGCTGCAGGGAGAAGCGTTTTGCCAAAAGACGGTGGCAACAAATCCTCTGCTGGGTTTGTGTGGGCTCTCTGGGCACGAGGAGTGGCAGCAGCAGAAGGTCATGCTGAGATGGCTTCTGATGCTGGATGACTCATTGGAGAGAAGGAGTAGGATTTTTAGGCAATGGATTCCAGCATTCTAATCTCAGTGGTCTCCCAGAGACTCCTAGTGCCTTCGGCACCACGTGGAAACACAGTTTTCCCTGGGGCTTTGATTCCCTTTCCCAAAACAAGCCCTCCCAGCAACTCAGCAGTGAGATGTTAAGAATTTAGAGAACAAGCTGTAAATTGCCTGGAAGGGATCTGCTGCAGGAGAGATGAAATAACCGCAGCTGCCAGAGACAGAATGTGCCTGGACAGATGGGACACCCCTGACAGACTGCAACACCCCACAAATGGCCCCAGATTAATATTCCAGGACAGGGAAACCACCCCTGGACTGGGTAAAACAAAAAACAAAAACAAAAACAAACAAAAAAAAAAAACCAAAACAAAACAAAAAACAAACAAACAAAAAAAAAATCAGGGCTATGGGAGAGGGAAAGGAAAATACTTCTTCAGGCAGATATTCTCAAACTGCCAACACCTAAAATAGCAATCCTACAAACCTGAGCAAGGATGATCCCATTTTATTAAGGTCAGATGGAAAAGCAAAAGCCCCTATTAGGAGTGATAAGAGACTGCCAAATTGAATAGTATTGGAAAGATAACAACAGAAGCAAACAGCCAATATCCAAGCCATCTAGACTTTCCTAACACAGACCAGGGCTGGACCTGCCAGTGGTTAACTGCAGGTTTGGTATATTTTCTCCTGAAAGTTTTTCTGCAGAAAAAAATAAGCAGCCCACAGAAACCTCAGTGCTCCCACAGTTTTTCTGCAGTGCACAGCCAGGTCATCTTGCCGTGTTTACTGTTCTCTGTCCTTTTGGAGCTGCTGCCTGAGCTATAAAGGGACACCCTGCCACAGCTTTTCCTTTCATGTGTGAAGAAACACAAGAATTACTTTTGGTTGCAGTGTCCAGCCTACCTAGGGATACTTGAAGCTATTGTTATTCAAAACATATGTTCTATGCTGTGCCTGAGCGACCAAATATAAATTTGCATTTCATTGATATGAGGTTTTGTTTTCTGTGGCTTTGAGATAGCTGGTACTCCTTCCCATGGGACAGAGGTCTTCAGGGCAGCATAAGGGACATCTCCAGTGGGTTTTGAGTAGAATAACATATTTTTCTTTGATGTGGAAGGAATTGAACCAGATAAGTTAAAAACCATACCAGAGAGTGTAAACGTTTGATGATTCAAACTGCCACTGTTTTACCCATACACCAAGAAAGGAATCTCAACTACTGAGCCACCCAAACACCTACTTACACGAGTGTTCTATTTTCCTAACAGTGGTTTGCATTTCCATCCAGCAAAAGTGTTTCAATGTGTCCCCCCACAAATAAATCCAGTTGCTAAGAAAGACTATTGATTCACAGTTGTGAAAGACATATAAATAAAGACGTCTTACAGGTGAAAGAGACATCTGTTCACTCTGCAATAATACAGTTCTTTTCAAGGAGTCCTCCCACAGCTTTTGAAAATGTCTCCTTAGTGCAGGGATGGGACTGAAAGCACATCAAGGAGTTTGACTGATGGAATCCTGTGTCTAGTTGGTGGTACTCAGCTGTGAGCTTCCAACACATAGAGGAGTAGCAATGAGGTTTGTAATGTTTGCAGGTCAGTGTTACAGCTTTACTCTTGGCCCTACCTAAAAGCATGAGTTGATTTCAGTTTGGGGTATGATCGTGTTCTGAATGGGGGACATGAGTAGCTTCTATAGAATTGGCCCCAGGTTGAAAGTCACAAACAGTAGTAGGCCCATGAGAGGGGCCTGCTTAATATCTCTCTCCAGCTCTGCCTTATTACCCAACAGGAAAATGCAGCACAGAGCACCCTGCAAGCTCTTCCAGGGGAACTGAACCTGGACTGAAATAGATAGTTTTGCTTACAGCCAAGGAAGGAAGGTTAAGAGCGAAAAGTGCAATTGTAAGTATGACTAAGCAGGGAGATTTATGCTGAAGAAAGACCTCAGAAAAAGAAAAAGGGGGGTTGGGGTTTAGAAAGAATTAAGGAACAGCTGAGTGCTCCAAAAATACAGTATTAACAATCTCTAGCAGCAGCAGCAGCAGTATTCCTATGCCAGAAACTCAGCTTCCTGTTATAGGACCCAGTTGCTATAGAAACTTCCAACTGGGAGCTAAATAAAGTAATTTCTATGCTAGTGTTGGTGTCTGTAACTTCAGCACCTGATGCTAAACAAATTGTGCTCAATAAACAAATTTAAACCCTAAAAGCCTGCAATGAGTTCACAATGTTTTCTATACAACTGATTAATCCCAATTGATCTTGGCTTCAAACTCAAGAGCATGAGAAATCATAGAAACAGATAAAAGACTACCCTGGACAAGTATGCCTCCCACTTTATTTCCTCCTTCTCCAACATACATACCTCTTTATTCTGTCTTAGCTGTTTTTTATTTTGAAACTATC
>NW_020956241.1:291484-332120 GCF_003031625.1 Empidonax traillii
ATGTTTTCTATACAACTGATTAATCCCAATTGATCTTGGCTTCAAACTCAAGAGCATGAGAAATCATAGAAACAGATAAAAGACTACCCTGGACAAGTATGCCTCCCACTTTATTTCCTCCTTCTCCAACATACATACCTCTTTATTCTGTCTTAGCTGTTTTTTATTTTGAAACTATCTTTTTCATGGGTAACCTTATAGTTGAGCCTGACACCTCTGATCCTCTTTAGACAAATTAATTCTGCATTAACCTGTGCTCGCTCTTGCATCCCTTTCACATTTCATTAAACGTTTACTTCAGGTTAAAAATTTGAGCAGCAATGTTAGCAACTGAGTGCAAATCCTTTCTCCTAGATCTCCAGCACAGAGATGAGGCCCAAGGGACAAGTTTGCAAAAGCCTGCACAGGCAGCTCATACTGCAGGAACTGTGAGAAATGCTCATCTCTCAGGGAACAGGAGCACAGATAAATCTGGTGAACCTGGATGCCAGGACATCGAGGGTAAGAAACATCTTCTCTTTAGAAAGGAGAAATTGTTATAGTTATTACTGTATCACTTTTCTGTACTGACTAAGTAACAAGAGATCACCTCAAATGTTTCAAAATGCAGACTCTATTTCTGCACGAGGTTAAATACAAGTAGAGTTAGTTAGAATAAATAACACTGGTGATATGAGTAGTCATGTAGGACAGATTTAGAACTTTTTATAATTGCCTTGTTACTATTATAGAAGTTGCTTGACGATTTCTGCAACATCTGGCAAGATGGCAAGGGTTGAAGCTACAAAGAGCATCAGAGGGCCATGGCAGTGACTGCCCTCCCTTTGACAGATTGATGAGTCCTCTTCTTTACCTTCTAAGTGCCCAAAGTGTGTGAAGGAATGGGCTAAACATCTGGAGTACTTGGCACTTCTGGGGGAAGAAAGCAGAAGAGGAGTGCAGCAGTGGTGGGAGGTGGAAGTTTTCATCATTCCCAGGAAAGGTGAGCAGCAAGAGACATTGCCTTATCCCCAACAGAGGAACTGAGGAGCCTGAGTGGACAAAGATGTGTGTGGGCACCTGAAGATCATTCAGTTTAACCCAGCATGCAGATTGAAAACCAAGGGGAGGGAGAGGGGAGCAGGAACAGCTCATCAGCTGCTGCAGGAGAAGGGACAGGAGGCAGAGCCGCTTGGAAGGGGCCAGGGCAGCCACATCAGAGTGCCCTGCAGCCGCCCTCATTTACTGGGACAGGAGCTGCAGTGGCTGCTGATACAGGGTTGTCCAAGGCCTCAGGGACATTCTGAAGCAAGAGCAGGGCTTGGGCAAAGCTTGGGCAGGGTAAGATCAGATCTTAAGGCACGTCTCTGATGCGTGGTGGGTTGCTGGGCTTGGGCAGGGGGTGGCAAAGAGCCGGCACTGCTGTGCCAGGTGGCTGGTGGCACGTGGATCCCTTGCAGGCTTTGGCAGGTGACACGGGCAGCTGGTGAGCACGAGCTGCCTGATGGCTCCCAGGAAGCAGCAGGCAGGCGGCCAGGCTGCCAGCCAAGTCTGGAGAAAGTGGGCTCCTGGCCCTGACAGGAGAGCAAAGTCTAGCTGGTAGAGCTACTCAAAGGACCACAACAGCTACTTGCTTGAGAAAAACCAGTAAAGTAGAGAAAGTCTGGGTTTTATCAGTGTCCATATAAACCAAGGCATTATGTGTGAGGTTAAAGTCTTTGAAACAAACCTGATGAACTAGGCTGGACTTCGAAAGCTTTTGGTGGTATTTTTTTCATCCAAGTCAGTGTGGTGATATCTTAATATAAAACTAGCTGGGACTTTGGAAGAAGGGCTATACTGTTCATATCTTGTCAGAAGCAATGTGTGTGGGATGCATATGTATCCCAAATATATATTTGCATGTGTATATATATATATATATATGTAATTCCCTGTTCAATGCATTGGGTTAATGACTGCTCAGAACTGAACCGAGTCCTGCTGCTCACACCACAGCCAGGCATTAAATAGACCCTGCTGAAGTGAATGCAGTCCAGCAAGGCACTTGCTTAACAAAAAAGTTGTGTTTTCAACCCCTGTGACTTCAGGGGAACCCATCCACAAGCTGAAATTTTCACATATGCTTGAATGCTTTATTGAATAGGAATGAGCTGAAATCCACACATTCAATTAGCCCATCCTTAACTCCTGGCACATGTAGGAGATGCTTCCAAGCCTTTGGGTGACAAAGGAGCCCATGAGGAGACGACAGGGAAAGTATCATCAACTACTTATTTCCTGAAGGGGGAGATTTGCCTGGGGGAAATGGAGAAGAGAGGAAAGTCAGGATCCTAAGATGGGGAGGCCAGACTTCCTAGGCTTAGAAATATATGTTGTGAAGAATGAGACAGACTGCTTTGGAGGGCAGCTCATAGCAGGGAACCATGAAGGGTGGTCTGGAATGCCCCCATAGCTGGGGGTTGTTAGGGAGCCTGGGGATTTTGGGCATTTGGTCATGCAAAAGTACCTACAACTCCACCCTCCTTTTTTGTGAAACAGAGGCAGTTTTCATTAGCTCTAAAATATAAATAAGCTGAAAAGGGAAATTACTTATCAGGCATTGGAATGGGCTGCCCAGGGAGGTGGTGGATTCTCTGTCCCTGTAGGTATTTAAGAAGAGATTGGATGTGGTAATAAGTGCCATAAACTGTGGTGGTAGTGGATCAAGGGTTGGACTTCATGATCTCAGAGGTCCTTTCCAACCCATCTGATTCTATGATTCTGTGACTTGCATTTTTTTTTCTGATTGGACTGTAAGGAAAACATACTTGAGTCCTCAAGAAGGCTTTGAGAGTCTTGCTTTTAGTAGACTTGTGTGGGAAGTGGAACTGCCAGAGCCTGCAGAGAATCAAGCTTCTAGCAATAGCAGCTGCCCAGAACTGCCTGGGGGCCGGCTGCAGGGGCCAGAGCAGCCCCAGCCTTACAGACCTCTGCAGGATTTCCCTCTCCTGGGCCCCCAAAGACCACACCTTCCCTTCCTCCCCTGGCGATCCCTTCCCCCTNAACAAATTTAAACCCTAAAAGCCTGCAATGAGTTCACAATGTTTTCTATACAACTGATTAATCCCAATTGATCTTGGCTTCAAACTCAAGAGCATGAGAAATCATAGAAACAGATAAAAGACTACCCTGGACAAGTATGCCTCCCACTTTATTTCCTCCTTCTCCAACATACATACCTCTTTATTCTGTCTTAGCTGTTTTTTATTTTGAAACTATCTTTTTCATGGCTAACCTTATAGTTGAGCCTGACACCTCTGATCCTCTTTAGACAAATTAATTCTGCATTAACCTGTGCTCGCTCTTGCGTCCCTTTCACATTTCATTAAACGTTTACTTCAGGTTAAAAATTTGAGCAGCAATGTTAGCAACTGAGTGCAAATCCTTTCTCCTAGATCTCCAGCACAGAGATGAGGCCCAAGGGACAAGTTTGCAAAAGCCTGCACAGGCAGCTCATACTGCGGGAACCGTGAGAAATGCTCATCTCTCAGGGAACAGGAGCACAGATAAATCTGGTGAACCTGGATGCCAGGACATCGAGGGTAAGAAACATCTTCTCTTTAGAAAGGAGAAATTGTTATAGTTATTACTGTATCACTTTTCTGTACTGACTAAGTAACAAGAGATCACCTCAAATGTTTCAAAATGCAGACTCTATTTCTGCACGAGGTTAAATACAAGTAGAGTTAGTTAGAATAAATAACACTGGTGATATGAGTAGTCATGTAGGACAGATTTAGAACTTTTTATAATTGCCTTGTTACTATTATAGAAGTTGCTTGACAATTTCTGCAACATCTGGCAAGATGGCAAGGGTTGAAGCTACAAAGAGCATCAGAGGGCCATGGCAGTGACTGCCCTCCCTTTGACAGATTGATGAGTCCTCTTCTTTACTTTCTAAGTGCCCAAAGTGTGTGAAGGAATGGGCTAAACATCTGGAGTACTTGGCACTTCTGGGGGAAGAAAGCAGAAGAGGAATGCAACAGTGGTGGGAGGTGGAAGTTTTCATCATTCCCAGGAAAGGTGAGCAGCAAGAGACATTGCCTTATCCCCAACAGAGGAACTGAGGAGCCTGAGTGGACAAAGATGTGTGTGGGCACCTGAAGATCATTCAGTCTAACCCAGCATGCAGATTAAAACCAAGGGGAGGGAGAGGGGAGCAGGAACAGCTCATCAGCTGCTGCAGGAGAAGGGACAGGAGGCAGAGCCACTTGGAAGGGGCCAGGGCAGCCACATCAGAGTGCCCTGCAGCCGCCCTCATTTGCTGGGACAGGAGCTGCAGTGGCTGCTGACACAGGGTTGTCCAAGGCCTCAGGGACATTCTGAAGCAAGAGCAGGGCTTGGGCAAAGCTTGGGCAGGGTAAGATCAGATCTTAAGGCACGTCTCTGATGCGCGGTGGGTTGCTGGGCTTGGGCAGGGGGTGGCAAAGAGCCGGCACTGCTGTGCCAGGTGGCTGGTGGCACGTGGATCCCTTGCAGGCTTTGGCAGGTGACACGGGCAGCTGGTGAGCACGAGCTGCCTGATGGCTCCCAGGAAGCAGCAGGCAGGCGGCCAGGCTGCCAGCCAAGTCTGGAGAAAGTGGGCTCCTGGCCCTGACAGGAGAGCAAAGTCTAGCTGATAGAGCTACTCAAAGGACCACAACAGCTACTTGCTTGAGAAAAACCAGTAAAGTAGAGAAAGTCTGGGTTTTATCAGTGTCCATATAAACCAAGGCATTACGTATGAGGTTAAAGTCTTTGAAACAAACCTGGTGAATTAGGCTGGACTTCGAAAGCTTTTGGTGGTATTTTTTTCATCCATGTCAGTGTGGTGATATTTTAATCTAAAACTAGCTGGGACTTTAGAAGAAGGGCTACACTGTTCATATCTTGTCAGAAGCAACGTGTGTGGGATGCATATGTATCCCAAATATATATTTGCATGTGTATACATATATATATGTAATTCCCTGTTCAATGCATTGGGTTAATGACTGCTCAGAACTGAACCGAGTCCTGCTGCTCACACCACAGCCAGGCATTAAATAGACCCTGCTGAAGTAAATGCAGTCCAGCAAGGCACTTGCTTAACAAAAAAGTTGTGTTTTCAACCCCACTGACTTCAGGGGAACCCACCCACAAGCTGAAATTTTCACATATGCTTGAATGCTTTATTGAATAGGAATGAGCTGAAATCCACACATTCAATTAGACCATCCTTAACTCCTGGCACATGTAGGAGATGCTTCCAAGCCTTTGGGTGACGAAGGAGTCCATGAGGAGAAGACAGGGAAAGTATCATCAACTGCTTATTTCCTGAAGGGGGAGATTTGCCTGGGGGAAATGAAGAAGAGAGGAAAGTCAGGATCCTAAGATGGGGAGGCCAGACTTCCTAGGCTTAGAAATATATGTTGTGAAGAATGAGACACAGACTGCTTTGGAGGGCAGCTCATAGCAGGGAACCATGAGGGTTGGTCTGGAATGCCCCTGTAGCTGGGGGTTGTTAGGGAGCCTGGGGATTTTGGGCATTTGGTCATGCAAAAGTATCTACAACTCCACCCTCTTTTCTGATGAAACAGAGGCAGTTTTCACTAGCTCTAAAATATAAATAAGCTGAAAAGGGAGATTACTTATCAGGCATTGGAATGGGCTGCCCAGGGAGGTGGTGGATTCTCTGTCCCTGTAGGTATTTAAGAAGAGATTGGATGTGGTAATAAGTGCCATAAACTGTGGTTGTAGTGGATCAAGGGTTGGACTTCATGATCTCAGAGGTCCTTTCCAACCCATCTGATTCTATGATTCTATGACTTGCATTTTTTTTTCTGATTGGACTGTAAGGAAAACATACTTGAGTCCTCAAGAAGGCTTTGAGAGTCTTGCTTTTAGTAGACTTGCTTGTAACGATTTTGAAAATTTTTGTTTCAAGAATTGGCACTCAATTCTGATGTCTGTTGTTTTTCATATTGTGTATTCTGTTTGCACAAGTTTATGGAAGACTTGAATGGATACTTAAGTACCGTGATACAGATGCAAAGCTACCATTTTTCATATAAGTGTTGTTTTTTTTCCTTGCTAGTTCAAGAGGATCAAGTTCTTGTACAGTCTACACACACAGTGAGTTACATCTGAACTTACACTCTTTTTTTTTGTCTTTGTTATATGCTTTGCCAATAAGGCCACACTTCAATGCCTTTCAAAACTGGAAAGCCAAGTTTGTAACCCCTTTGCATAATTTTTCTTCCCTTCTTTTTTGTCCTTTGTTGTTTCAGTCAATCTCTCCAGTCACCATGATATACTTCAGTGAGTAGGTGTCATTTCTTGCTTCCAAAAGCTTCTAGGAGATTTTTTTTCCTTTTTTTTTTTTTCCCCTCTCTTATTTTTCACTTACTTCTCCTTTGTATCACTATTTCTTGTTACCTGAGAGCTGTTGTAGGGAATATGTATTTTAATTTGCATTCACGACACATAAATTCTGCCACTTAAAAGTGTTTGTCCTAAAAAGTATCATATACTTCCCTGAGATGGCTTTCCCTTCTGGCTGGATCCAAGCTTCCAAATACTCACAAAACCAGAAAGCTGCAAGCTGGCTTCTTCCCTGCTATCTATCTCAGGAACCAGGCCAAACCTTCAGGTCTTTTTCTGGTGAAGTTACATGGAAAGACACAAACTATTTCACTTCAAAGGTCCTGCTGGGGCTGTGTGCAACGGGTTTCATGCAAGGAGGTTCCCTGTATTTGCAGAGACTGACTGAATGGGTGGTTTCCTGCTGAAGCACAAAGGACTTTGCCCAGAAAATTCTCTTCAGTAATAGATGGCCAGAGATACTTTTCAGTACAGCATTTTAGCCATGATGACCATTTATTTGGGAAGGAATAAACCCTCAATAATCAGTATTTGCCAATAAAAAGAGGCAGGCCTGTGCTGATATCTCACACTATTTGTTCTGTCTCTGATTTCTCAAAGTTTCATAAAGGGCTGTCTTAGCGTTCTTCATTAGTAATCTAAACAAAGTGAGTAAAAAAAGAGATTGTGTGCTCAAATAATATGGACTAAAACATGCCTGCTTAATTTTATGTGCACTAAGGGTCATAGCAATGATTACTTACAGCACGTTAACTTTAGCGTGTTCATAATTATTTCCAGGATCAGTGAAGAACAGGTCACCTTTCAATACACAGGAAGCTTAATGAGGGGTGAAAAGTTAAAATCCTAGATGTGAATTACTCTGAAATGTGGGACTTTATATATATATATAAATATATATCTAAAGACTAGCGGGTTACCAATAATATTTGTTCTCTAAATTTAAACAGAAAAGTCTAGCTAACCATTTTAATGTTTTGGTTTACTTAGTGTTACTTTACACAGTCATTTGCTGTACTTAAGCATATTTTACTTTAGAGAAGTAATTGACTTTTATAAAGAGAAAATGTTATTTTGAGGACACAAAATTTATTTATAAACCAGGTTCAGGTTCTTAAGTGGGAAGTTGGTAGGAAACTGGAAAACTTGTTAGGTGTTTGTGGAAAGAATTTCTTCTACTTCTCATCCTACATATTTTTTAATTTTTGCATCTCAACCACACCTTAAAGAAAAAAGAAGTTAAGACCTGGAGGAACAGTATCAACTTTCTGCCTGTTCACGAAAGAAACACTAGTGCTTTGTTCATTTCTTTTATAAATTTGACCAAGTATTACCTTTCTTCTTTTTGCATCCTGCACTCTGTTTAATTTAGAAGAAACTTATAACAGTTTCTGAAAAATTCCTGTGAGGAAACAATTGCTTATAGAGAATCCTTTATTTCTCTGAGGGGCAAACTGAGCTGATACTCTCCATTCCTCACAGTGATGGGATAACTGGCAGCAGCTGTGGAAGTGGGGAAAGGGTATATCAGAGCTGCTGGGTTTCACCTGCTTCCTGGAATGTAGGAGGGTCCTGTAGCTCTGGATGTGCAGTGTGGATTGGCAGCTGACTGCAAGTGGAAGGAGGTAAGGTTGTCTTGATTTGTTTTCTTTAGCTGTGTTATAGTGAACTGCCTCTTTTTATTTTTTTTTTTTTCTGATATTTATTTCTGCAGAGGTACACTTGTAGCCCATAACTTTGATTTTTTTTTTTTTTAAAAAAAAAGGTCATGAATATGTTCCCTATGGAAAGGGAGGGATTTCTTTCCTGAATTAATAATGAGTGTGATTTCTGTGGGTTTCTTTTTGCTGTAAAGGTGACTTATCTGCACAACTATTTCCTTCTTGGCTTCTGTTTTGACAGACTTGTAAATTCCTGTGCATACTCCTTCCCTTTTCTGCTGCATTTTGATGCCATATGGGGTTTGGGGAGTTTGGGAAAGGGGTAGAAGAAGGAGGTGAGAGAGGTTACCCTTACTGTGGAAATGCCTCAGTTCTAGAAAACGATGGGATATGCTTTAAAACCCATAAATCTTTCAGTACAAAAATGAGGTAATAGCCTCAAAAAGAAATAATAGGGTAAAATTACTTTTCTAGGGCTTTAGAGGGTACCTATTGGAACCTGTATTTGAATTCATGAACACTGAACCAGAAACTATTCCAGCTCTACGTAGTTTTAAAAATAAAGTTTGCCCCGCTGAGAGTCAGTGCCCCCTTTGTCCACTAACAAAGGCATTAGTATTACAATGATTTAATGCAACTGAGTATGACTCTGGAAACTCAGAGCTCTCTGAAACCTAGTGGAGGTCTCTCTGCCTCTGTTTTGATGCAAAACTGTAATTTCTACGGTATGAACATAATCTGCTGTCTCAAAAGCAAGTCTCCAGGGTTTAAATACATATTCATTTAAGCATTTTTACCCGAATACAAATGAATGTAATAAATGCAGGTAACGGCAGTAAGGTACACCTTGTGACAGGGCTTTAGATAAAGCTAATGGTCTGGAAGCTATTGCAGCTGGGGAAAAAAAGGAGAAAGAAATGGAAATCAAGAAACTGTAAAGATGGTGGCAGCAAAGGTGGAAACGCTGATAACAGATTCATTTGGACAAAAGTGTGGGGGCAAGGAGACTTCTCGAGGCAATTATCCAGCAGAAGTAAATTTACAAAGCAACCTCATTTGAAGGCAGCTGAATGGGCAAGTGTGAGAAAGGCTATTATGGTGCTACCATTTGATGACAAGGTCTGAAATACCCATGGGAAGGAGCGGCTGGGTTACGTAGAGGATTGAATGCAACTATCTACAAGGTTGCCCAGGGGCCAAAAAACTGAGTTTATTTCATATGGAAGGTTTGTAGAGGGGGATGTCTGTCAATTACAAAAGAGAGTAAAATGAGGATTTAAGTGACAACATGATTCACACTGATGCAATTGCCAAATCTCATCAAGTAACTGTTGGGGAAGTCTGAGGTCCAGGAGGGATCTAAGTCAGTCAAAAATATGTGGGGCAATTTAAACAGTAAAGGCAGGGCTTCATTTAGGTCCCAGTCTTTAGATCCAAGTCCATGCTTGTGGCTTCTTAATATAAATGAAGCAATACTGCACATACTTGGTTATTGGAGCATTTGAATGTTTCAGAATCTTAGTAAGTGAATGGATATAGCACAGGCCTATGAAGCATAACAATTAATAAAGTGAATAAGACAGAGAAAAGTTTATGACTTTAGTAACCTTTAAAAATATTTCCTAAAATCCTTGTCTAGAATGAAAATGCAGAACATATTTTTAAAAACTGGGAAAGTGAAGACCTGTGTTCTATCAGGCACAGTGATTTTTTTGGAAGGCCTGACTGATCCTTGAGGGACTGGATTTCACACATCATGGTGACTGCCACGTGTGCCCATCCACATTTTTCATCCGTAGTGTTGGGGAATACATTCAGTGCACGTAGCTCGGGGTACAGCTGCAGGTTGAGCTCTGGGTGGTAGGAGCCTGAGACCCAGAGAGGAGGATGTGATCTGCTGACCCTTTGGTTAACCAAGGGCCCAGGGACCTGTGGCACAGCCAGGTGACAGGACACTCAGAGACAAGGCTCAGGAGGAAGAGTGACATTTTTGGCATCCCTGGACTGGGAGGGGATTACAGCCCTTGGGGTCCTCCTTGAGAACAGACATTGAGACTCTGTTAAGGGAAACCTGGTCTGTGTGAGTGGGGTGTGCAGGGAGTCAAAAGGGGACCTGTTGGGTCACTGGAGCCACTGCTGGGAAGGAGCCTCGGTCCCAGCAATGAAAGGCTGTGGTGATGAGAGTGTGACTGGCAGAGAGTCCTGTTAATGGTCACACGGGGAATTTCCCTTAACAATGAAATATCTTGTATTGAGAAGCTCTCGGAAAAACCCTACAGACAGTCTAACTGAGATGTTAATTTTCCTTTCAAGAGCCCTGGGCTTGTCACTGACATTAGGGGAGTACTGAAGTGCAACAGCAAATGTTGAGGCAGGTTGCTGAGATTATCTGCTTTGCTAACCAAAATACAAAGAGACAGAATAACACATTTTTGTGTGTGTATTATCACTACTCATAAGGGTTATTACCAAACAACAAAAGAGTGTCAGGGAATAGAACTCACACTGTTGCTTAGGAAAAAAAAAAAAAAAATCACATGAATTAAACGTGCTTAAGGAATATGAAAGCAGCACTGGTATAGCAGCTCCTCTAGCTGGAAGCTCAAACAGGAAGCAGGAATATGAAGCTTTCTCAGTCATGACAAACATACCAAGGGAGGTTGTCTGATTCCCATACACTGCAGATACTGATAGACAACACAGGAGATCAAAGCTCAGGCTTGAGAAGTCACTTTCTCCTAGATGGATGTTATTTGATTTCAGACAGACCTGGCAATGTTCTCTCTCTTCTTACACACTTAAAAGCTCTGTATGGCTTGTCGAGCCAATAAAGCCTCACTGAACTGAGACTGCTTTCTAATTATGGTATATGACAATACCTGTGGAAACTCATTGCCTTCAATAAAATTGCAGAGGTGGAACTGATTGGGAGTTAGTGAGGGATCTGGTAAACAATGCTCAAGAAAGAATAGGACTCAGCTCTCTCACTCTTCATCCAGTTCTTTGCACAGAGCTAATGAGAACAAAATCTAGTAAAACACTCAGTGTGATATGAATGGTGATGCAGTCCTCCTGAATATAAAGGTGCCATTGCCCCAAAGAGAGCTTTCAAAAGAGAAGTGCATATTTACACAATCAAGAGAACTTCAATGATCTCTAAGAATGGTTGTCTTTTTTCCTCTTTTTTACACCTAACTTTTAGTTCTGCCTTGTTGCTCCAAGACAACAATAGATGAGATTTCAGTCCATGCAATATGGCAGTCATTACCTCTTGCTTCTTTTGCAATTTCATTTTACTCTTTATTCCCTTTTTTATTTTTGCTCTTCATTTTACTTTTTATTTGCTGCAGAGAAAAAACTCCTCCATGTTCTTACATTGTTAGTCCCTGATGAACACTTCACATTTTTAATAAAGGTGCAGCGTATTTAGTGGCAGATTCTGTGCAAAGAGCAGCTTGTCAGGGTATTGTGTGGAGCAATAGATAACAGTGTATCAACAGATTTATCAAGTTTATCTGAATGCATATTTAGAAATGCCAAATGTGCTTTCACATCAGTTCTGGTGAGTCTTTTGAATCGCATTACAATGCAACCTTGAGGGAGTTTGGAGATCTGAAACAGAAGTAATTAGCTCTTTCTTTAAAGGAAATTTACCCTTGCTGACAAAATATGAGCCAAGACCATTACAATTCTTGAAGTGTTTTGTATGTAGAAACTGCTGCAATTCTAAGAGTAGGTTTCCTTCAAGTGTATTTGAAAAAGCTCAGAACTGAAAAATGATTGAGGATTTGGTCTTGATGTAATGATGTAACCCTGATATCACGATGAAGAATAAATGTTTCTACTTACAACTAAAATCTCAAATATATTGACTCCTAAGTGTTTCCATCCCAGTGCGTTACTTGACTCCACACAGAGCTGGGATGTACTGCTATGATCACAATGTAGGAGGAGGAGGTAACATATGTCAGAGCATGTGATAGTCAAGGATGGAAACTGGCAATATTTTTGCCAGGTTTTTCCCTTATTAGTGTTTTGTCAGTGCAAAGTTAATGCTCATATCAGGTTTGTATACTTATCTGGGGCAGCTGGACTTTACTATTCACAGTATTAAACTCCCTTTTTCCTGAGATTCACCTCTAAATTGGCGCTGAACTGAGAAGAGGGAGTAGTGTGGGATATACTGAGTGCTTCCTTCTAAATGGTCATTGCCATGCAGAAATAAAACAGGTGGGGAAAAAAAAAAAATCTGTTCCCAGGACTGTGTGAACCTCCCTAAGTCTGCATTTCTGATGGCTCAAGCATTAGCTTTCTGTAGAAGTGGCAAATTCTCAGCCCAGCAGCAGTAAATAGGGGGCTGCACAAACAGTGTCAACTGAATTGTGCTGAATCCATGCTGTCATAGCTGAGGAGTGTTTGGCACAACCTGATCAGGTTGTACATTTAATATTTTCCTTGCATCCATTAAAGGAAAGGGGATTTTTTTACTGCTTTAGTGGTCTTCCTTGCTGTTCTCTCCCTCATTTGCTCCAATATTTGTGCCGTTAATGTTTCCAATTCTTAAATAATAATGCTTGATCTAACTTAGCAAGTGTTGTTTGTGGGGCAGTTTAGGGGATTGTTTTTGGGTTCTCTTTCTCCAGAAACCTGTTTGAAGAAGGCAGTACATGTGTATGTGTGCCAGGTTAAAGTTTTCATGTTGACTAAAAGTGCATAAGGCAGCATCTAATCAGGAGAAAAAATGAAGCCAGTTTTTAAACCACTGACAATAAGCAACCACAGAAGTTTGGGGTTTTTTTCCCTTGCTGGATTTAGTGTTGCAATTGTTATCTGTTCTGCTTTTCCAGGGTTCAGTAAAATTTCTAACACTTCAGTAAGGTGCATTGAGAAACCCATATTGATAAAGCAATTTTGTTTGGTCCCTAGATGTATAATTTTCCTCTTTTTTTTTGACTAACTGGTAGTGCACTCTTTTACTGTTAACCTAACATTACAACTTTGCTACTGCTTTAGAAAAAGTATCCTAAAATGCAACAAGGCTTTAAAATGCCAATGAAGACTTAAAACAGATTTTAATGAGTACTGAGCTCTTAAAAGGGCAATATTAATTTTGAGAATGCATACCTAAAAGCAAAGTAGCGTTTCTGCAGTTCTCCTCTTGAAATTTTACATGACTATCTTTGTCCTGGTTACTGGCATATGTGCCAAAATTGCTACTGTCATGGGCAGAGTGAATAAAGTGATTTTCTTGGTGACTGGACATAATGGACCAAGCAGATTATGCAACTTCAAGAGAATCAGAGAATAGTTTGATTTGGAAGGGATGATAAAGCTCATCTATTTCCAAGTCCCCCACCATGGGCAGGGACATCTTTCATTAGACCATGTTGCTCAGAGCTCCATCCAACCTGGCCTTGGACACTTCCAGGGATGGGGCATCCACAGCTTCTCGTGGCAGGCTGTTCCAGTGCTTCCTCTTTTAAAAATACCTCCACATATTTTCTCGTGTTGTGTCTTACTTCAGATAGATTTCTTCTTCTTTCCTTTTCCTTCCCTCTGCTTTGTGTGCTGAATATTACTTTTGTAAAAGCCTCACTCTGGGTGGTGTTACTAGAAGCCCTTTGTCTTTTGTTGGTATTGATCTCATAACTTTGCAAATTCAGTGATCTTCTCTGGGGTTGGCTGTCTCTGTAAGAGAAAATGCTAAGGGAGCATAATCCTCTGCAGGCAAATACAGCACAGCACAGGCAGGTGTGCAAGACCCACTGACGTAACTGCTGTCCATGTCATTAAGAAGTGCTGTTTCCATCATTCTTGGTATTAGAAACTCTTGGGATTTAAGTATTTTGGAGACATTTTTTTTTTTTTTTCAAAAATTTCTCTCAAAATTTCATGTCACAATTGCTGCTCTACTGCATTTTGAGTTTCGGAATTGAAATTGGGAGGCTTGCGAAAAAATTCTCAAGGGTGACCTTAATGTTTAAATATTTAAATAGGGGCAAATGGCTCAGTTCAGATGTGTCATAGGAGAAGAGAGGAGGTCTGACCTTCTGTAGTGTTGGGTGATACATAGAGTATTCGAGACAGGAGTAATCTTTTGAGTCCATTTGGACTCACTCCCACAGTGAGAGCAGAGCTGGTTTAGAGAAATGTTTGACCATGACCTTATATATCCATTATAAACTCTCAAACTTAGACTGATTTAATCTTTGAGGAGCTGGAACAGTACTTAAAATGGCTTTATCTCATTGCATTTTGTATCTCCTTGACTATATTTCAATAAATGGTGTATTGGAGATTGTATGCTCTGTGTTGGTTTGTCAGAGTTATCCCTCACTTGACATGTCTAAATCTTGCTGTTTAAAACTTGGAATAGGGAATTGGGAACAAAGACTTTGAGGTGGTGCCTCTACTACTAGACTACTATTTTACATTAGCAAATAGATGGAGGAATTCTACTTAGACCCTATAGTCTTGCTTTCTGTTTCTTAAATTAATTGAAATGAACTCTAATCTCTGATTCCTGACTGCTTCCCTGTATGCATACTGACTGCAGGAAGCTAATGCTGGCACTTGGCTTCTCATTTCCTAGAACAGGATAAATGTTATAGATAGCAGCCCTTTCTTTCTGATGTCAACTGAACATATTGTAGCTACCTTTTACCAAACTGTGACTTTAATTCTGTATATTCAACACGGATGTTGTGGTGATTAGTAGCAGTATTACGCACCTCGGAATCCTTGATGTGTATTGACTCTCTTAAACAAGTGTCTCATTCTTTACCTTTTTTACTTTTTTTTCTGTTCTTTTACTTTCAAAGTGGCATTGCATGTATTAGATATTTATGCATTAGATTACTATGAAAACTCTCAAACACAGAAATATCAGCTGTATGAAACCTGCTCTGGCTTCTTAGGGAGCTCTTGCTGTGTGAAGTACAGTTTACTGAAGCAACTGTTTAAGTGGTATAGTACATTTAACTTGATATGTTATTTGTCTTGCTCCTAATGAATCTTTGATCATTTTATACCTAGTTCACTATTTTTTTCTATGCTTTAGTGTCCACAGGAAAAAAAAAATAGTAAGAGCTTAATT
Source organism: Empidonax traillii (assembly GCF_003031625.1). Classification (NCBI taxonomy): domain Eukaryota; kingdom Metazoa; phylum Chordata; class Aves; order Passeriformes; family Tyrannidae; genus Empidonax; species Empidonax traillii. The sequence goes on from NW_020956241.1 coordinate 306,605, forward strand.
TAGAAAGGTCAAAAAGGTAAACAAATTTAAAAGGGTCAATGTACTTCAGAGTGTAAAACAATGTCAGGTTGTGGAAGAATCATTTTGGTCCTAATTCTCTGCATCACATAAAGGTGTCAGTCCTTCTTAGACTTCCCTGATGCTAACAAAGCCAGACAAGGGCTGACTGGTGAGACTGGGCTTTGCTGTTGTTTCAGACTTCTCCTCTTCCAGCAGAGTATTTCAGTGTGTCAATGTATATAAATAGCCCTTACAGAGCAATAGCACAGTGGCATTGCTTGCTATATGCACAGCAGAGCCAATTAATAGTGATGAGTCTGTTGGGTGAATTTGATTAGGTAAGATGTGGGTTTGGTTTTTTCCACTTCCACACCTGTATCCTGCCTGTGTGCTCTCCACATAAATGCTGGAAAATTACCATGAACTAAAGAATTTGCTTTTAGCCTTAATTTTTGGGGCCAAATGAACAAATACATTGTTGGAAATGGCAAATTAAATTTCCAAAGAATTTGGCCTTGGAGGATGGGGGAGGAGAGTTTGTTTTTTAAAATAAAAACCGTTTCCTTGGAGAAAAAGCTCCCAGAACCATGTTTTCAGCTAACTTTCTAATCACAAGCATTGTCAAAATGTTTTTGGTCAACAAACAAATCCTATGATGATTTCAAGGTGGGGTCAATTAAAATAAACAATGTTGATTTCTAGGGAAGCTTTTGTGTCTGTAATGAAACAAATTACGATCTACTTCAAAACAAAAATAAACACAGACTACCAGCAGTTTTCATTTGGGAACAAGTAGCTGATGGAATGGCAGGGAAATGTATGGTTTATGTGCAAATCTTGTATTACTACTACTCCAATAGTAACACCAGTAGTCCCATTAGATTAATTGTGCTTGAATTCAGAGAATTTGCTCATTTGTAGAAGTCCCCATTAGTGTGAAGCAGGCCTGTAGCAATGAACTCAAACAAGGATTAAGAACCATAAAAGAGAAGATTGTGGTGGCCTTGTATACCTATTGCAGTGGGCAGTTTACAGCTTATATTTACCAAAACAGGGACAGATTTTGCAGTGTGTTGTCCTTTATCACTATGCAACCACGTGGTTTAAGTTGGGATGTATCTTTCCTGGCACAATGGACATTTAGTTAAAAAAGAGTTTCTTCTACAATTCTCTAAAGTCATTAATAAAACCAGTCAGGATTAGATAAGTAATTTTGTTAAACTATATCTGTCAGGGACCTGTTTTGGGGAATAATTGCTGTGATGTGACTTGAAAAAGGCAGAAGTCTCCCCATCTGGAGCAGCCTACCAGACTAAGACGCAGCAGTCCCCTTTATACAATAAACTGTCTTTTCTTCTTTCTCTTATTTCCCATGTGTCTTTAACCACTGTTATATTTTATGGGATTGTGAGCTTGTCCATGCAGTGACCCTGTTACACTCTGGATTAAGTTATAAGCTGCCCAGAGTGGTTACATTTTTGTTCAAGACTTTTTAAAAGCCTCTTGGTTTGTTATAACCTCTAATTAGCATCCGGAGAAAGAATCTCCCACTTTTCTCTAAGAGAAATTCTTTTTAATTTAGTGAGAAAAATAAGATATTTTCCAAAAGGTTTTTACAGGTGTAAAATACAACCAAGAAAAAAAAAAAATCACTAAAACATTCAGCACAAACACCCATTCCACAGGAAACACCCACTACAAACAATCAATATACCAGCTTTATAAAACACAGTTCACTGGTTTTAAATTACCCACAAGAGAAGGAAAAGGGTAACAGAAGAAAACAGATTAAAAGGGGTAAAGAAAGAGAGAAGGAGAGGGAGAAAGGAGAGGAGAACAGTTACCAACGAGATTTGGTGATTTACATGGTGCCAGATGGAGAGGGAAAAGAGAGAGAGAGAATCACATGGAGTCTTGTGTATTTACAAAGTTCAGTTTACCCTCCTGTGTGCAGGCCTTACCATGTTCCTGTAGGTCTAGACCCAACCCATCCCCACATACAACACACACACAGTGAGTTGGTTCTGACCCATATCAATAATTCCGTGAGATTCGGATCCAGGATCTCACAAACCCTACATACTGATTTTGGATGTGAGGGATCCCTGGTGTAACATCAGTGAGTATTTAGGGTTTCTTTCTGCCTCTCTAACTCATAACCAGATTACTGGCAGCACTATTCCTACTGTTATCAGTAAAGGTAGGAGTAACTGCTCTGTAAGTAGATTCAGTGATAGGAGAGTGATGGCAGTGGGGAAGATGCTTAAGGAGACGCTTCTTCTGAGGCAACTTGGGTGAAAATAATGCTCTTCCTAAGGCTTGTCAGCTGGCAGGGCAGAGCAGAGGGTGGCCAGGTATGTGTGCTGCTACTCTGACAGAGGATGGAATCTGAGACTGCAGTGCTGGTAGTGAAACAAATAATATGTACCCTTACATAACAGAGAAAATGAATCAGTTGTAGGATGAGGAATTCCGTCCTGTAGAAGGCAAAGCAGGAGTTTCTTTGTCATAAGTATTAATTATGCATATTTTTTTCCTCCTGTTAATTCATGTATGTGTGTAAGGTGTTGTAAAACTAATACATAACTTGGGTGTGGCTGCTCAGCATCTGAAGGTGTAAAAAGATGACAATGTTGCCAGAATAAATAGAAAGCAACTTTATTGATAATTGCCAAAAGAGCAAAGATGGCAGTGGTAAGGGTGGTGTATGGAAATAACACAGGCACTGTGAATGTTAGTCACAAATACATGTATTACAGGGAAATATTTCTATCACTTTATGTTCTACAAACATTTCTGTAACAATTTGGGGGGTGGGGGGAGTGGGATAGAATTTATAGATTTTGTTTTTTCTTACCTCCAAAGCATCAGTACATAATATACCATGACTGTGTGTTTTGGCCACATGATGGTACTTTCAAGGCTGTGAAGAGAAAGCTGCTATTAATCCTGTGTGTAGGTCTTGTTTGTCGTGTTGTTTGTTTCCTGAATTGTTGTATCCATCTCCTGTTTTCCTGACTTTCCTTTGTAACTCTTGTTCTGCAAATTTATGCCCCTTTGCTTTGGGTCAGGTCTTGTTTGAAAACAGAGGTGTTAATAATGTTAAGGAGAGAGAAAGGAGCTGCTCATGTATCTGTGGAACATAAACTGCAACTGGGCTTAAGAAATATCTGCAAGAATACAATTCCATCTTCAACTCAGACCTTACATCAGATATAGCAAGTTGTTTGAGCCATGAAGCTCAGGCAGCCACGGGGCTTGCAAAATCTTTCTTTTCTTTGAGGCTAGGATGAAGATCACGAGTGCATGATGAGATGTCACACATATGCAACCCTGCCTCAGTTCTCATAGGAAAAACTGTATTAGATACTGGGTTGTGCACATTTTTTTGTTATTCTGTGGTTGATGTGGACTAGTTGTCTGCAGAAGAAAACTAGAAGACCAGCCTAGCTATCTGTAACCACAGCCTTCTGCAAGCCTACTGAAGGGTAAACCAGGTTATGCTCTGCTGTCTTCTATGTTACTGCAGTGAAATATTTGTTGGTGTCCAAACAAGATAGCTGATTATAATCTTTAGGTAGTCCTTAGTATGTTACCCTGTCTTGTCTGGTGACAGAATGATACATTCAGGTGATTGTGTATCTGCTTTTGCTGCACACTTGTCAGGTGTAAACTGGTAATCTTCTGGGGAAAAGGAAAAGGAAGGGGAGAATTGGTCTGACAAGAATGGATGTTCACTGCAATATTTTTTTATTCTCTTTGAAATATCCTCTGCCACTTAGTTTCTAGAATAATGGAATTGGCATGCTTCCTACAAAATCTGCAACTGGCTTTAGAGAAGCAGTGTAAGTGTAAAATAAAACTACTTCATAAAGGAAAACTGAGCATGTCAATTGGAGAGGGAGGGGGAAGGTTGGATTCATCCATAATTTGTAGGGAGGAAAAATTCCATATCTAAAAGATTTGCAGGAAATACATGATTCTTTGAGAGATAACTTTCCTAAAGACAGAAACTGTGCTTTGAAGAGCCCCTCAGCACAGATCTTTGTAATGGCTCATCTCATACACCAGCTGAACAGAGACCAAATCAGCCAAAGGCAAGAGAAACTTTGGAGGGAGAATAAGACACTTCAGTTTTGCAAGGCATCATCAGTATAATTAGGTGGAATGCAGCAGATGTTTAAACATCATTCCCTGTTGTTACTACATGTCTCCAAAAAGAGAAGAGGTCATTTAAGGACTTGGCATATGAATGTGTTGTAACCAGCTGTGTACAGGACTGTTATTTTGGGGTCACCTTTAAAAACACGAAAGGCAATTGAGATGCTGCCTCATCACTGCAACTAGAGCAGAAGAGAGAATTTGTAACATTAGAGTAGCATTTGGGGAGAAAACACTCTGGTGTCAGTAAGGGACAAAATATTCTTGAATCCATAGATTATTTTGTTGTGAAAACATAACACTTATAATTTTGGGTGCTCAGTCAGGAGAACTGTTGTGGCCGAGTGGTTGCTCAGTTTACAGAGCTCCTGCTCTGGGGCAGTGCCCCATTTTGACATTTTCTTTATGCCAGAGCTCCTCTGGGCACTGCTTTTAAGCCTCTAGTGCCCCTGGAGTCACCGAGGAACAATGAGGCTTCAGATTAGAAGTGGCCAAGTCAAACGCATGAATCTTCCTTTCTTTCACCATTGCTCTTTTGATGCAAAGAGAAACTCCTCTGCTTGCTTTTCCTGTTGTTCCTTCTCATTCTGATCCTGATTGCTATTTCCTTCCTTCTCCTTTCCAGCCGCCATACCTCTTTCGTTTCCTTTCTATTACTTGTCTCTCAGATCTTTTCTTGCTGGCTTTGGTGTCTTCAATGTTTTTCTCTTTTCCCAGCAAAACAATTCATTGTCCAACTCTAGAGTCTTTTCAAGTTTTCTTTAGTCAGTAAGTGCTTGCAGAGCACTCACTTAGAAAAAGTTTGTGTCCTGTAATAGATATTATGTATTTATACTGATTAGTTATGCATATGGAATTCTAATTAGTGTTATAATCTGAATGAAAACAATGAGCCCTCTCTTCCAGCTCAGGTTTGCTGTTACCAGTCAGCACGTTGCTGACTTTGAAACCACTGGTGTTTTCCAGAACAGAAAAGAAAACCAAAATTGTGCTGGATGTTCCAATGCTTTGTCTTGCTATTTCTTATAGCAAGGCTAACAGTATACCATTTTTGGTATATTTTTGCCATAAATATACCATATTGGTGTATTTTTGGTTTTGAAAATGCTTTACAGCTGTTTTGCACAAGATTATCTGGTAGAGAAGGTAACTAAGGATTGCTATGTTTGTCCTTGAAACTCCAGGCACATCTATGGCAATGTGTGTGTATATATACATATATATATCCTTAATTAGTCAAAACACAGGAATCATAGGATAATGTTCTGGAAATGCAGAACCTCAGATGGTGATTGTTGTTATTTGTGTACAATTGATGTACTGGAAAGTTTCCTTATGCTCTAGAGCCTAAACATGAGTATGAAAACACTCTAATGTTGTTATGTAATAGATGTTTTTAACAGTACAAGACAGAAGCACAATCAGATTGAGCAGTTCCTATTCTAGTTCGCAGGTCAGTTTGATCATCAGCTGACCTCCTAATTGTAAGTGATGCACACGGCAAGTCTTCTACTGCCCAAGGATGTGACTCCTCTTTACTTTTGTTTTGTAGAACCTTTGTATACGCTAAGTTTTCATGATTGCCTTTTCCAAAATTGTCCCTGAAGTGAAGACTCTGTGCCACAAAGTAATTTCTGTTTGTATTTCTGAAACTACTGCTGTCACTTGAGTCTAGTGGAATTCTGCACACATAACAGAGCATTTGGGATTTTATTGTGGTATTTGAAGCAAAACTCTAGACAGTTAAGCAGCAAAGTAGGAAAGAAAAGCCTTTGGATGCCTTTCTGAAAAGTGTATTATGTCAACAATGCAAGTCTTCTATCAGAAATTTCTATAACAGTCTAATGTAAATTTAGAGCATAAATACCTACCCAGATTGTTCAGCAGCTATAGATGTCCTCAAGAGCATATATGTGGATGTCAGTAGCAGAAATATTTCTTGTGCCCTGATAAGTCAAAAGACCAAAGCAGCAGTGACATAGGCTTTCTGTCCTCTGCTTGAAAAGATAAAGGATTCATGAAGTGGGTAAGGGTAATACTTGTCTTTAGATGCAGAAATACAAAGTGTTCCAATGGAGAACATTAGTGATTGCACCTTTGACTTTTGTTATGCTGAGTTGACAGATCTTTCAGCAGGTGGGAGATCATGTTGGTGCAAAAGGAGCAATTGAAACCAGTTTTGCCACTCAGTGCACAAATACAACATCAGTGTCTGATCTGGTCCCAAGGAGTTGGTGCAAGAGGAGTGATGCAGAGGGAGGAGCAGGAGCAAAGTGAACAATGACTTTCATGTCTTGATGGTGTTTTCATGGTTGGCTGTTTTGGGGCTTTTTCTGTGGGCTCAGGTTAGAAAGAGAAACATTCCTTTGAAAGACAAAGGGAGCTTGTGTGACAACAGAATGTTAAAGTAGAAGATTGGAAATATCAACCTGACTGAAATACAGACTTGCATCTCCAGAACTTGCTAAAATTATGCATGAACCAAAGCACAAGGCACCATTTGGGGAAACACCTTTGCTCAAAAGAGTACCAGAGGAATTGTTTTAGTCTAAGATCCAAATGATTTATGGCTCAGGCAAACCAGTAAATGCCATATCAGGATTTCCTTGTTTCTCTATTTAAAACAAAATTGGAGAAAAAAAAAAGTTGCTTTTTTTATCTTGTCCCTTGATACTCAGTTTGTGTTTTTAAGGCCAAAAAACATAATTTATCTCTGATATTTTTAGTTAAAACTTGCAGTCTCAGCCCACTATAGTGTTTAGCTTTCTCTCTAATTCCCTGACCACTGTAAACATTGCTTCTTGCTCAGTGTTGGCTTTACAGCATCTGCTGAAACTGGTTTAGGTTGCAGTTCACTGGATACACTATCATAGTGCAAAGGGGTTGAGGATCTGTAGGGAAAAAAATTACATCCTTCAGAGAGAACAAAACCCTTTTATGCGCTGTTCTGATTATGGCAGGACTAGCAGACTTTGGGACAGTCTGAGCTTCTCTCACATTGAATTAGAAAAACAGAATCTCAGACTACACCTTGTAGATTAATCTCAACAGTCTCTTTTGCTTAGCAGGGGGTGGATTTTCCACCCACCCCCATTTCTCTGCCTTCTCTTCTTAAGGCAGAACACTTGGGTTTGAAAGTAATGATTCCTTTGGCTCAACAGGCCACTGCATCAAACTATTAGGGTAAAACTAGACAAAAGACTATAGACAGACTTCCCCTTAGGTGTGCATCTTGTGAGTACTTGTGATGCTGCACTTCAGCAGCGTTATTCTGATGGCTTTCTAAGTGGTGCTGGCAGGGTCTGGGTGACTGCATAATCTGGGAAAAGGATGCTTGAATTATCAGCAGCATGTAGTCCAGCCTGAGCTCTACATCAGAAAGCTTTGTGATGGACACAGAGGGCTGAAAGGTAATAATGCTGCAAATATTTTAGTACTTTGAGTTACGCAGTTTTTGCTTCACATGTGCCTTCAAGAAAACATTTGACTCCTTTTAACAGGCAGGAATAATAGAGGTTATGATTCATTAACCGAAGAACAGGCTGCAGTTAAGTAAACTATAAATTTTTAAGGTAGTATCTGAAACTTTACCTGCGAATTGTGGACTAATGATTTTTCAATGTATGTAAAATATGCATTTGTATTTACAAAAATAAGTGAAAGCACAAATTTATTTTGTGTATGCTAAGTTTTACAAGAACATTCTGTGAGATCAACTTAAACTCTGAATTTAGAAAATATGGACTAGAGTTTATTGCAAGGCTCCAAGTAGTGCTGTAAAAAGATTCATAATGAGGAACAGTTTGTTTAAGGTGTCCAAAATTATGGCTTAAAAATATCAGATGATTTGGATGTCCATCTGGAATTCAAGAGTAGAATGTTCATGTGCATTACACATGAGAAGACACTGAAATATAAGGACAACTCAAAAATCAATAGACTTGTGTAGTAAGTTATCAAGAGGAAAGATTATTTTGTCTCAGAGCATTGTTCTCTCTCATCAGGTACACAAACATCCAGCTGTTTTGTGAGGTTTTGTATTCACCATGCTTACCTGGAAGTGCAGCATTCATTACTTTAAGCATATTAGCAATGTGGGTATAGGACACAGATTTATGTCTGAACCTGACCTGAGCTGACAAATTGACTCAACAAATGAAGTGGTGTAGGGAAGCTACGGGCAAACAAACACCCAGGTGAGAGTAAAAGATACATCTGTTCAGCAGCCACGTAGATGGGAAATTAATCCATTCACTGGAGTTACTCAGGACAGGGAAGCACAGAATCATTTAGTTGGAAAAGACCTCTAGGATCATCAGCCTGACACTGTGAAGTCCAACACTAAATCACATCTCCAAGCAACACATCTACATGTCTTTTACACACTTGCAAGGGTGGTGACTCCACCACTTCCCTGACCACCCTTTGGCTGAATTTTTTTTTTCCTAATATCCAGTGCAATCCTCTCCTGATGGAATTTGAGGCCATTTCCTCTTCTCCTGTCAGCTGTTACTTGGGAGAACAGACCGAGGCCCCCCTTTACAGCCTCCTTTTAGGGGGTTATAGAGGGTGATGAGGTCTCCCCTGAACCTCTTTTTCTCCAGGCTAAACACTCTCAGCTCCCTCAGCCTTGTGCTCATCAGACTTGTGCTCTACACTCCTCACCAGCTTGCACAAACCATGCCCACCCCTGTCTTCTGGTTGAATTGGAGAAAGTCGCAAAGTGTGTTGGTGATTTGGTTTATTTTCTTTAAGCTTTTTGCAGTGTGGGTTACACAGAAGACTGTTTCTCTTCTACCCTCATAGAAAGCATTGAAATAATTAGTAGGTGATTCCTGATACCGATATAAGTATGCCAGTATGACTAAACTGTCTCCTCTGTCATTCCATATGCTGGCAGAAATATGTGTTTGTGTACAAATCCACATCTTTCTATCTTCTGGAGGAATTTATTGCTGCCTTGAAGGTGCCCTTCCATTTTCAAACTTGGGAAAGATGAGTTTGGGCTGTACCTTTTTCTTCTCTTCTCCCTGTACCAGGATTTGAAAATACAGACTGATTATACAGTGCATGCTGGGAAGGTGGGGCTGATGGATGTGGAGTATGGGGGAGCATGACAGTATTTCTTTTTTGCTATGAGATTTTTTTTTTATTATTTACTTTTTTTACCATGGGGTAGGACTTGGTACTGCATGAGATCTTGGGTGGGGCTTTGGACAACCTGGTCTAGTGAGAGGTGTCCTTTTCCATGGTAGGGAGATTAGAATTAGATGATCTTTAAGGTCTCTTCCAAAGCAAAACTATTCGATGGTGTTTAGATTTCAGAATAACACTTGTTACTCCCACGTTTTGAGGCACAAGATAAACACATGAATTAGGTCCTTTAAGAATAGTATTTTTCTGGTATTTTTCTAGAATACATTTTTTAGCTTAAATGGTCCTTAGAGATACATGTGTATTTGTGTGTGTATAATACATGTGTGCAGATATATTTACATGCAAAAATATGATAGTAATATAAAAATAACCAGGATCTGAATCAGATAAATTTGATCTTTCCTTCTCTTTGTGAAGTCTTATGCAAACCAATTAATCAAATAATTTCTTCCCATCTGTGAAACAGTGTTCAGCCTCATCTTTGAGCAATTTTAATCTCTGCTTAAGCATCAGTATCTGGAAGCAGTGTTATTAATTAGATCAGTGCAAGTTCTTCCTGGGCATAATGACAGCTATATAGGCATAAATGGCTTATCAGGTATTTTTGGCTACATGGAAAATAGAAAACCTTACTTCTTTGAGCTTTGGCAGTTACATCACAGCCTCAGTAACACTGCTGAAAGCTCGGGCTTTTCAAACAGTAATCCAGATGGGAATGCAAACGAAGTGGTGGCCACTGAGCAGTTTCTCCTTCATCCTTAAATTTAATGCATGAGACAAATGACTGCATCCTGTTGGGTAGGAGAAAATTGTGACTTTTACTAAACATTGGTATAGGCATTTGTAAAAATACTGTAGGGTAAAGAGGAATGTATAGAAATGCATGTTTAGAACAATGAATGGTAAGGCTGTTTAATAATATTGCAATAACTAAAGGATAGAAACTGTGTCTTTCTGAAAGGACTCAGACCAAATGAGCATTGGGTAACCTATAGGTGAGCCCTGACACTGATATTAATGTATTTTGGGGTACTTAAGTTATAACTACTGGTTTGCTGATGGTGCAGCCTTCGGCTTTAAAATGACTTTTGCATGTTTAACACCCTTCTGTAAATCTGTGCTCCACGGATCACTCTGCTTACTCCAGTCTGGGTGTTGCTGGAAAGTAGCTTTAAGTGGCAGTAATGAAGCACCCTAAATGTTCCACATCTCAACACAGATGTATGTATTTTTCAAGCCTGAAATCTCTTGTGGGCTCAAACTTAGATTTATTTTTTTTTCAGTATTATTATTATTTTTTTTTATCAAGGCAAATAGCTTCCTTTGTTTAATATTAGTTACTTCTCCCTTGCTTTTTTGTGAAGTCTTAGGGTTCTTTCTTGAAGGATGAAATGTTATTTTTTATGCATTATGGCACCTTTATGTAAGATCTGTGAATCTCAGAAGCTTTTACTCTCATTATGCTATAGAGGAAAGGCCTGAGAAATAATAAAACCCCCAGTGAGGCAGACTGGAAGGTTTTCATCTCATCTTGAGATGTGCCAGAGTACCTTGTAATAGGCAAACAGCTGCACTGTCATATTGCTTAGGTGCAATTTGGTCCCAAGCACTGAAGAGGAGCCAGTGAGTAGTGAGGGAATGTTCTGGGGTCTGAGGGACAGGGTACATCAAGCAGCAGGGACAGGGTTGTATTCAAATGGCACAACCATTTTCTGACCTTTTGATATGCTTGGAATATTGATTAGTTTGTTTTTTGTTTTTTTTTTTAACATTAATGTTAAATTAAATGTTTTGAGTCAGAGACATTGTAGCGCTCTGGTGCATGAAAAGAATTATTATTTTTTCTTCATCAGATGTTTGCTGACAAACGTGTCATCAGTGCTATTTGTTATTTTAAGATGAAGTACTGTATAATGGGTATAGCACATAATCAACTATAGATTGGTAAATAAGAGCAAATTTGGATTACAAATAGGAAATATTCTGTAAAACAGCACACTAATTAGCAGAGTGAAATATCTGAACCCTGTGTGGGGTTTTCCACAGTTCCTAGAGCACAGTGTTTTTGCAGACATATTCTCTGATAACATTGCTAAAAAATAGATTCTTGTTTTTTCCTGTAATATAAGTTTGATTCTCAAAGTTAAAACTTCTATTAGTTTATAGAAATTTTACTACACGTAAAATTAGGGAAATTGGAAAATCTGGAAACATATTTTCCAACTGAAATCCCAGACTTAAAAAACCAAACCAACCCCCCTATCCCTTAACATAATGATTGCAGTACTTTTTTGTGACATAACACCTGAAGTATGGTCTGTGGAAAGGTTTCTAGAAGAGAAACAGGCCCCAGAAAGAAAAACAGCTTGCTATTGCAGAGAAAAATTATATAAAATAATTTACTTTAGCTATGATTCCTTCCCTTTTGAATTTGCTTTTTGCAAATAATCTGCGTGGAGAAATGTTCTTGAGGAGAAAAAAAGAAAAGATTTGCTAAGGAAGATGACTTCTAAATAATGTGACTAAATACTTTGTTTAAGCAACAAAAATTTAACATTTAAAATGCTAACTGCACCTTCTGTTGTGTTCCTACCTATTTGTGTGTGTGAGAGTCATGATGATGGAGCATGGTCCTACTGAAGTAGATGCAGTAGTCCTCTAAGATGGATGGGGTTTTCTGGGAATAGACAACATTATGAAAGTGCCAGCAGGAGCAGAAAAGCAGAATCGGGTCCAGTGCCAGTAATTACACAGAAGAACAGCGATTGTAACTAGGACAGATCTTTCTGAAACTCTTCAAAGGCTTACTAATAATACATCATAGGAAAAAATGAGCTCAGGTGGCTCAGGGGACAATTGCATCAACAGAATTGGAAAAATGAGCTGTGCCCTCAGCCTCCCACTGTAACCCCCAAGCCTACTTTCCATCTTCATATTAATTTTTCACTCCTGCATTATCTATACTTTAAAGTACCTCAATCCTTGCACAAAATTGGCAGCTGTAAAATAAACGCGCACACCACATTAATTATGGATTGATTGTGCCACATAATAGATTCCTAGCAGATGAGAACTATAAACTGTCTGAAATGTTTCACCTGGCACCCACTCCAGCTTCAAGATGGCCTTCAGAAGCAGACCCAGACAGATGTGCCTCTTGTTATTCCCTGAGAGTTAGCAGGGCCATTGATGGCAAGAGCAAGGCACGGAGCTGAGAAAGGCAATCAGCTCTCTCTTTGTTTGAGGATGGCAGGAAGGCTTTGTCCACAATTGCAGCATCACTTGGGCTCCAAATTGCCTCTCAGCCAGAGCTCTTTGACAAGGCCAGGCACTGCTGGGGTGGAGTGTGGCATCATCTCCTGTGAACTCTGTATTTACACAAACAGACCAATGTTGATGTTCTCATCCACCATAAGGACCTGATCAGCTTTTATTTTTCTAATGAACCAGACAAATGCCCACTAACTTTCCAAGTGATTTGTTTGAGTAAGAAAGGCATTAGGAGGTTATTTGAGATTTATTCTTATTTTATGAAGCATTTAAGAATTCTTGAGGAGGAGTTGTATTATGCACATATAATATCAGCTCCTGATATTATACAATCAAGACTGCTTGATTCAACACTGAAAAAAATAAAAAAGGCAATTTTATGCTTTATTGCCCTTCCCCCCCCCTTCATTTTCACTTTGTTTTCTGAAACAAAATTAATAATAATACCATTTCTAGTATGTCTGAATGTCTATTGAAATACCAAATCAAGCTTCCAAGGCACAAGTGTGACTTTAAAAATACGTAAACATTAATGAGCTTCATCTTTCTCAGCTTTGTCTTTTTGTTTCTCACTTTGACAGCATATCAAACCATGCTTAATAAACCAGATATCCAAGTTAAATACTATACTGCATGTAGAACAGTTTATACCATGAAGACACGTAAATGGGCTTGGCAACAACTTTGAAATATAAAGAGATTCATAAGCAAAATATTTAACCCAAAAATCTGCAGTTCAAAACACACCCAATTAGAATTCAGAAGCGTGAGTTTTTAAATGCAGTCTTAAGCTTGGAAGGAGAATCTATCAGGAGATAATTGATTCCACCAAACAGAAACAATCACTGCAAATGTTCTGCCACCGGAGGATCCTGGGGACTATAAAAATGGTAATAACTTTATACTTTGCCTTGTGATACTCCTGACAGATTTCTACAAGCCTTTGTCCCAGCTCACTGAGCAGGCACCCCTTCTTTGTCACGCTCCATTGCTCTGCTTTTGTCCTGTTTCTTCCCTGGGTGATGAAGGCAGCCCTGTTTTCACCTCTCTCTCTCCTCCAGCAGAGCCTGAGGAGAGCCACACGTCCAGGGGCCTGCCAGGGCAATCCCTCTGCCTCAGTTTGCACACCCCAGGACAGCATCTTCTTGGACTTCTAGCACTGCTACGTGGACAGAAAGAACTGGGGGGGAGGGAAGGAGGGACAGGGCTGTTGTTCTTCTCATCCCATTGTAGCTCCTGTGATGGAAGGACCAAGTATCCTGAGATATCCTGAGCTTAGAGAGCTTTCTCCTCTTTTCTCATCATCTTCTGCTCTTTCCCCCTAAGTTCCCCTTTCTTTTGGGGAGATGCCCCCTGGGCACGCATGCACACATTGAAAATAACTTTTACCTGCACGTATGAGAAGCTCTGGGGCATGGACTGTTGGTGTCTTTATTCCAAACAGATCATTTTTATGGAAGTCACTCAAAAAATGTTAATATGTTGAGACTTTGTGCCTTTTCCTTCCTCTAAAGCAGATCTCTGAATGCTTTAGGTTTATAACTCCTAACCTTCATTATTTTCAAAATTGAAATGGAAGACAAAGATTTTTTTATTGATGTACTCGACTTCTGCTAGGCTTATCCAGTGGACAAGCTTAATCAAAAATCTCTCCTGCACCCAAACAGGGTTAGAGATAAGTGCTTTGATTTAGCATTCCAGTTTTTTTCTCTCTCTACCTGTACAAAGAATGTGTTTAGACAAGCCTAAAAGGAGTCTGCAGAATAATTGTTCTGGCCCATATGTAAATAAGTCATATTTTATCTCTTGCTGATGCTCAGCAATTTCACTGCTTTTTAGTTCTACTCTGTCTTCTTTTTCATCAATGATTTAATTCTTTTAGAGCACTTTTAATAAAAAATGTTTACTCTGTGGAAGAGGATAATTCAGTGTTGGGGGCTTTGTGTGTGTGTGTATCTATATATAAAACTTCTGTTTCTTTTTTAGCTATATTTGTTGTTAATCTAAAGTTGTGCTGATGATTCTGTACAGTCATATAATTTTATTTAGAACTGCATTAGTTGCACGAGTGCATCGTTCTTTAAAATTATGAAAAGGTACAGAGATTGTGTTTGCTTATTCTTGATATTTCATATGAGGAAAAACGAGCTATGGTTTGTCTTTCTTTAAAATCTGATTTTTCCAGATAGGCAACAATGCAAACACCGCCCCCTATTCTGCACTGGGGTGGCCTCACCTTGACTATTGTGGCAGCTTTAGTCACCACAATTTAAGAAAGACATTAAACTATTTGAGAGTGTCCAAAGGAGGGCAATGAAGATGGTGAAGGGCTTTGAGGATAAACCGTGTAAGGAGTGGCTGAGGACACTTGGTCTGCTCAGGCTCTGAAGAAGAGGAGACTGAAGAGAGATCTCCTTGCAGTTACAGCTTCCTTAAGGGGGGAAGAGGAGGGGCAGGCACTGATCTCTGCCCTGTGGTGGCCAGTGACAGGACCCAAGGGAATGGCCTGAAATTGTGCCAGGGCAGATTTTGGTTGGATGTTAGGGAAAGATTCTTCACTCAGAGTGTGGTTGGGCACCAGAACAGGCTCCACGGGGAAGCAGTCACAGTACCAAGCCAGGCAGAGTTCCAGAAGGGTTTTGATGATACTCTGACACAAGGTGTGACTCTTGGGGATAGTCCTGTGCAGGGCCAGGAGTTGGATTTGATGATCCTTTTGAGACCCTTCCAACTCAGCATGTTCTGTGATTCTGTGAACCCTTTCTTATCCAGAAGCAATAGGAAGTATTGCTATGGTATGACAACAGCTGATGTGGAAATATCTCAGAATGGGACACTAGGCCAAGTGAAAGTCAGTCTTATTTTATAAGATGTCACTCAGTGAGTGGGGGAGCTAAAGAATCATCCCCTTTTGTGAATCCACATTTTATGTGTTTCTGTGACAACAGTAAACTCAGCCCCTGCGTGCATCTCCTGTTCCACTGTCTCTAATCCTTGGCTACTGCATCACTGAATCTGTAGATTCTTGTGCTCACTCCCAGTTTTCTGACTACAGACAAGGACAGCAGAAGCCTTTCAGAGGGCACTGAACTACACGCCAGCTTGCTCAGGGGCAGTTGGTGGATGAAACACATCAGCTGAGTGTTGAGGGGATACTGCAGCCTTGTGCTCTGATTTACACATCTAATCTACAAGGCCAGTGGACATCTCTACAATTCTGCTGATTTACTGACTGTTATTTGTTTATTTACTTATAAAAGAACTGACAAATGGGCAGAAAGAGGACAAGAGCACACCTGCTTTATTTCCTTAGGTTATAAGAATAGTGACAAGTAGCAAAACCACAGAAGTTTATAAAACTTCACTCTGTATTGGAGCAGTGGAACACATGACACATAGATATTTTTTCCTTTTTAATTATCAAATATTCTTTTTTTCTGGTGCTCTTTCACTGTATTATGTTCATAGTACATAAAACCCCAAGTTTCTTGATGTGACCTCCCCCTCCCTATTTCCAGGAAGAATGAGCTCTTGGAGCCATCCTGGTGAGCTTTAGTTAACTGGTTTTAATTAGACTCAGCCTGAGCATAAGCACATACATGGAGATTGTTACAATCCTTAAATGACTCCTTATTTAGAGAGGAAAAACTATTGCCATGACTTAGGCGTATGGGCTATGGTCTTAGCCTCTCAAAAATGAGAGACTGTGATGTTTTAGGGTTAAGGAACCAAAGTCTAACTGGCAGAAAGATGGGTGGGTAGGGAGAGAGAATTTCTGAAAGTAGGAGTTGGAAGAGTTGCTGCCATTTTAAGCACCAGAGACTGTCCTGCTTTGAGGTGTAGTGGAGATAAAATGCATTTTCCTCTTCTACTTATGAGACATATTTGAAAGATGACGCTGCTATTAACTTTCTCTGTGTTGTCTCCCTCTTCTGTTTGCTCTGTTGTCCTTTTGCTTTCATCAGTTCTTCTGAGAACCACTGTTGGGCTAATTTAAATATTGATAATTAACTTTTTCTGCACTAGCCTTCCCCCAGGCAGAAAGAAAATACTGCTTCCAAGTCATCTGGCTCAGTTAGGAGATTCTGGATGATGTATAACATCTTCTTTGAGAGTTAAAAAGCTAAAGTAATAGTTATAAATAGATGAGTAAAATCATCGCAGTGAATCTCGGAAGCACTGCACTCAAGGAGAGCAATGCAATTGACAAGCAATTTAAGCTGGAGTGTGAAAGGATGCAGAAATAACAAGATTTGCATGAAAAATATTGAGATCATGAGAACATCAAATTTAAACGAAAAACTCGTGTGCCTCATGATTAAATCATGAGAGCTGACATTACTGTTATAGCATTCAATATCCTTGGCTTTTGGAAATAGTTTTATAATGAGGGTGGAGTGTATCTATCTGTACAGAAAATGAGCATTGTTTGTGTCTAGCTAGCTCATTATGATGAGAATCAGGAATACAAGACTCTCAAAACTTAATACAGGTCAGAAGATCTCAGATGCTTCTAGCTATGGTTGAGCCCCCATTGTCAGGAAGACAACCCAAAGCAAAGACTGGAACTGACCCTCCTTTCAAATCAACCAGTCAGTCAATCAGTCAATCAATCAGTGATTAAATAGTACTGCTAAAAAAAAAAAAAAAAAGTAGAGAGAATTTCAATCAGGTATTTGATTGTCTATTTATTTCATCTTATCAGTGACAGTCATCTATCTGGGGACAGAATGCAGTCACGTCAGTGGTGGTGGCAGTAGGTCATTGCAAAGAGACTCACTCACATCTATCAGGCTTTACTCTTGCATGGCTTACAACCACCATGACAGATTTCTTTCATTTTCTTTTGCTGCTGTCGTGCTTTCTGATACACTGCATGGTCAAGAAAAAGCTGCTATACTGGTTAGCTAAGTGAAAGTATGGACTTGCTAAATTGGTATCTGCTTTCCTAATATACTGTATCATAAATGTGGATGGTACTTTCATGGATTCATTATTTAATTCCACGAATGAGAGAACTGTCATAAATGAAGGTGCTTCAAGCGTATTCACATTTTCAAAATTCTTTCCCAAAACTGGAGTGTCAGAAACACACCCCACAAAAACAGTTATCTCTGGAAATTAATATTCTTCTTTTAATTTTAGTGGTGCTCGCTGAGATTTCTTTAATACCTTACATCCTGAATGTTTTAAATAACTGTGTAAGATGCCCACACAGATTTTTTTTTTCTGTTTGTTTTTGAAATAGCTATCATCCTTGTGATAATGAGGAGCAGCATTTATCTAGACAGTCTCTTTTTTTGTTTTCAAACTGAATAGAGTGGAGTGTAATTTCTGCTGCCTGTAAGTTGCTGGGCTCAGCTGCTTCATAACACCATACTGAATATGAAATATACCCCTGGAAAAGATGCAGTCTGCTCCCCTAACTGACTTATTTTCTCTTATTTTTTTTATTTATTTTTTCTTTTATTTTTCCTTTTAACTTCATGGATTATGAATTCATAGGCACTTCACACCACCCTATTTCTAATTAAAAGCCCTTAAGTCAAACAGGACACTCAGTGCTGTTTTGTCATCCCTGGCAGTCATGTCCTTTTTTACTGTGTCACCTTTCTTCATATAATATCTCGTAGCTGCCACTTTGTAACAGGGAATGCTTTTGTCTTGAAAAATGAAAATTACAGTTAAATATTTCAAAGGCTACAGATTTTGAATCCACTTATTCTAGATATTGTAAAGCAAAGCACTTCATCCCTGTTATTGGTACAGCAAAAAACAGATATGGATCCCTCCTCAAAAATATCTGATTATTTTATAAGGTGCTGGGTTTTATCTTTTTGAATTTGCATCATAGAACTACATGAGTGACTGATATGTCTTTGGCATCAACAGAGCTTCAGTGTGTTTGTTTAACACAGCCTTAAAATGCCATGGCAATGATGTGTCCAGTATTACAAGAATTGTGCTAATAAAACTACAGCACAGTAGCAGTAAAATAAACCATGAGGGAGGAACACTGGGTATTGATGGGCAATTTCACACTGTTCACCGTGACTCGTGCAATTAGCAGTAAAAATGAGATTATTTTACCTGGAAAAGGAGTCTCTTTGCACACAATGCATTTTACTAGCCTCATCCACTTTGCTTCATTCTAACTTCCAGGTGTTGGAAATACTCCAGGAAGAGCAGGCAACATGAAGCTCAGATCTTTTTTTTGCTAAAAATCATTTCTTCCTCTTGGCCACGAGGAAGGAGAGAGAAGCAAACGGCTCTTGCATTCTCTCCTTCTGCCTCTGTCTGCCTTCTGCTAAAATGTATATCCAGTTGAAACACTTGTCCTTTGGGATGGCATCCTGTTCCCTCTGCAGCCACAAGCAGGGAGCAGCCACACCGACTGAGAGAGAAAAGGAAGGCTGGAGCATCCCTTGCAAAAAATCACAGCTGTCCAAAGATCCCTGGTTTAGTCGGCTCAGTCTGATGTGAGGCAATAACATTTATTTTCTAGTAAGTCTGCCAAGTCCAGAAGAGATTACAAGTCTGGAGTGCTTAAGCCCTGGAAGAGCAAAAAGTTGGAAGTTGGTCAGTTGAGGGGTTTTTGCGATTTTTTTTTTTTTGTTTGTTTGGTTGGGTTTTTTTGTGTGTTTGTTTGTTTTTTTAAGTATCTAAAAAAAGGCCTAATCTTTGATGTAAATTGCTTACCTGGAAGACTGAATTGCTCCACACTGGGAGCAGCCCAGTGGGCTGAGCTGGGGAGAGCAGCCAGGGAGGATTCAGGGTGGGCTTCAGGAAAGTCGGGTACCTGCAGCGTTCAGTGGAGGAGTTATCCTAGGTAACTATCCTAGAGAGGAAAACCACACACCAACGCTCTTATTCCCAAAATATTCTGCAGAAGTACTGCAGATTAAGGAAGCTTCATGCTCCAACTGAAAAAAAAAAAAAAAAAAAAAAAGAAAAAAACCCACAAACTGAAGTTTTGGGTGTGACTTTGTTCCCCATAGGAAATTTGAATGTTTGCTGAGGAATAGATAGTAGTTAGTCTATATTTAAAATATTGGTGTCTATGATTGGCTAGGAGTAAGAGAAAAGTGTAAAAATAGTTTCTAGGAAAGACTGATGGTTCTCCTGTCCATCTTACAGAGCTGAGCGTGTTTAACAAACTGTAATTTTTTTGGGAAAAAAAACCTCTTGTGAAGAAGCAAAATCTTACCCCGTTTTACTTCTCCAATTATGGAGAAACCAAAAGGAAAGAGAGAAAGTACTGTAGAAGCTCTAAAGTATTTTAGTACTGAAATTTATTCAAGGCCAAGTAATTTTAGAAGTGGACTGGGGAAGTTGTTTTGATTTTGGTTGTTTTTTGTGTGTTTTTTTCATTTTGATTTTACACAGTCTCATTCATGTTAGAATGCCCTCCAAAGAAAAGCATAACATTTCATTATTAAGTGCAGGTCAAAATGCACTATTATTCTTTATTTCTTTGCAAAATTGGTAATTTTTCAAAACTTCCCTGCAAGCAGTTTCTTGCCCTTTCTTCACTCTTTCCCCCTGGATCTTTGTTTCAGAGAACAAGCTGGAAATACCTGCCTGGTCCTATTTATGCTGCCCCTATTGCTGTACTTTTCTTATTACTGGACTTCACACATCAGGCAATGTGACTAAGTGTCTGTCAGCTGCTGTTTGTTATCTCCTTGTCTCTTCATAGCAAGAAGAATGGCCGGCGAACTGTTATGTTTTGATGGGGATTTAGGTTTTTTAAGTTAAGTTGTTCTTCTGTATTTACCTTAGTGTGTGCAAGGTCATAGAAGTGTCCCGTGGGCCTTAAAGGGGAAAGGAGTCCTTTCTTCATCCAGGAGTTCTTTTCTCAGGGTCTGAGAGAACTGTTTTCAGCACAGGTCAGGGTGGGTCATCCAGCAGGGCCTGACTGTCAACTATTGGTTTGCATTCTGGAACTGGAGGTAATTTTTCACACCTTAGGCTATTAAATGTTCAGAGCTATTGTACTTCTCCTCATCTCAATGACTGCTCATGTGGAGAGTGGAAGAGAGATTTTAGTGTATGTGTATCAATTAGTTTGCGGTACTGGGAAGGTGAGTTAAGGTGTCCAGCAGCAGAGAGAGAGATCTGCCCCAGATGTGACTTGTTTAAATACAAAAATTTAACAAACCCACTCACGCATTGTGGTAATATAACCATGAATATGTGGTGAAACAAAAGAGAGGTCAAATGCCCTTTTTTTTATTTTGTTGCGGTTTTGTTTGGTTTGGGGTTTTTTTGTTTGGTTTTGTTGTTGTTGTGGTTTTTTTTTGTGTGTGGTTTTTGGTTTTTTTTTTTGTTCGAAGTGGGATTGAGACTACTACACAGGAGGACATAGTAGCTAATAAAGGTATTGCTATTCAAAGGACTTAGTTACAGTGAGAAACCAAAATTCACTCCTGAAGTATAGGATAAACTGAGTAAATGGGCATAGCATCCATCATGTGAGCATGTTATCTTCCTGCAATGTTTTTGAAGCTCTACCCTCCATCTGCCAAAAGTTGTGTTTGTCTTCTGAGGCTCAGTTGTAAACTCAGCCAGCTACTGAGCCCTATGGGTTTACTCTTCCAGCCTCTCTGATGTCTTTGTGGAAGGTAAGGGATCGTGGTGGGGCTGGAACTGGAGGATCCTTAAGGTCCTTTCTATCCCTAAGCATTCTGTGATCCTGTGTCAGGGAGAGCATAGCCAGCCTTTAAATGTTGTGAGCCATTGTATGAGTGCTGACTGCTTCACCTAGTGGTTGTCTGCAGATGTTGAAAACCGGTGTTAAATTAGGAATAACCAAGAATTTTTCAGTGACAAGGAATTCTGTGTTTTGCAGTAGAGATTCAGTTTATCACTGAGCACACTTTGCCTGGGTTCTATTACGCAGAACTCAAACCACAGTGGGATATTAATCTCAATATTTTACTTTTTTTTTTTTTTTTTTTGCACTACAGAGATATTATATAGGAGGAAATTAAGTGTATAGGCATAAGAAGCTTTGGAAGACGCTTGAATGTCTTTCCAAACTGTGACTGACACAACTACTGAGTTAAAAAGGCTGTACCTCCAAGCATCAGTGAAATTACTTTCCTTTAAATTGCTTGAAATATATCAGTTAATTCTGTTAGCTAGTTTTCCTGATTGCCTATTTGGATGCTAGAGAGAGAAGAAGACTGTGATTAGTCTGACTTATTTTAGATGCCTACCCTAAGTCAAGGTCAATCACATCCCTCATTCTTGCAATTTCCTCTAAAGAAAATTCGGATGAAGAGCTCAAATATAGTAACCAAAAGGCTGGGGGGAAAGTGAACTTTTTTTATTCATCTGTAGTAAAAGATTTTTTGTATCTTTCTTGTGGCATAGGCTGTCATTACCTTTGTATTAGTCATAATAGAACGTATTGTCACTTGATTTAGATTTCTACCATTCAGAAAGCTTCTGCCAGTGTGTAGCTGTAAAAAATCCCAGTCTGGGAGGCTACCATTGATTTTTAGGAAAATGCCAAAGCCTCTGTCTGAATTCCCATCTACGTTCTTAAAGAAAAAGAGTACTTTTTCTAGCAACAGTTCTTATTTCTTTTAAAAGTCTTACATTAATTTGAAGTGCAATGAGAACAGGCTTAAACCTTGGGAACTCAATCTTATTTCAGTGCTTTTCTCACTACGCTGATAGACATTTTGATGCTTTTCACTTGCCTTCTTGCCTAATCTTAGTTCACAAGGAAAAATGCACCATTTCTTTGAGTTTAAGGTCAGGGAAGTGTGTCTCCACTGCTCCATGAAACAAGAGTATGATGGTTCTACTGATGAATGCACAGTTATATACCTACAGTAGAAACAACCAGAAAGGCAGAATTTTCTGAGTCAGAAAAATTAACTTCTCGTAAACTTATGGGCATTATAAATAGCAGATATTTGCACAGCCATAATTAAATGCATTTTTCCTTTCCAAAATGAGAAAAGCAATACAGAAGAACAACCCTTTTCTACAAGTGTGATTTATAAGCAGTTCTGTTGGGAATCCTGGCTCTAGTGACACGGTTTTTAAAACCGTGGCATTGATTTGAATAGACAGTAAAGTATTACATAAATTTAATAATGCATATTTCATTGTAGGTATATCCTTGTGATGTCATACTGTCAAGAAATACATAGTAGACATTTTATCTTGCAATGGGTTATCACAGACGCCTCACTGTCACAGTGTATTATCATCTCTGTTAATGGTAAGTAGGGCAAGATCAGATTTGTCTTGAAAATGACCTCGAAGCTTTCCTAACTCAGCCCAGCAGAGACAAAGAGATGTCACAAACCTCTCAGCAGTTGTAGTGGTGGCAGGTTTTTCTTGCAGTGTGTCTTATTATAAGGAAAGAAGTTGGAGAAACAAGAACAAAAAGGACAAGTAGCAAACCAAAGACTTCTCCTAAAAGAATTTCTTGGGTAATTTAATGGAAACTTAAAAAAAACCTCAGTGTTTAAGATGAGAGGGGGAATGTATCAGGAGAGTTCATGCCCTTACACTTGCCTGTGAGTAGGAGGAGGGCAGCCGTGACGGATATTTGAGACGACCTTATGTTACACCCTTGTTAAAGATGATGGCAGAGATCTCAGCAGAGCTGGCGTTTTGCTCTCTCTCCGGTGTCCCCTACTGGTGACACATCACAGGCTGTAAAGGGTCTTAGTCCAAAGCCAGGAAACAAGTTACTTAAAAAAATAAAAGAAAAAAAAAAATTGCTTGTTTAACAAGTAAAGTAACAAGCAAAACCAATTTTGTGATTATTTTTTCAACAGTTCGGGAATGTAATATTAAATGAGGCAGTGTAGGAACTAGAAATAATAAAAAAAAATCATAAATTCAAACTCTGTCTTTTGAAATAGTTGTTCTTTCAGGAAATGGAAGTATGATATTGGTACCAAAGGAATTCTGTTTAGATAGCAGGAAATGTTATCTTCAGCTATGTCTGCAGTGAATAAAGTGTAACAAACTAGTCATGCTTTCTTAAGCTTGTTTAAAAGGGAAAAAGGAGAGGAAAGGATGTAGAATATGCTTCCAAAAGTCATTCAGACAGAAATACAAAGTTTACCATTTAAAAGCCTTAGATATTTTTTACACTAGTGGAGCATCTTGGAGTTGCCAACTTCTCTTTGTTAAGCGAGCTTTGTTACAGTGTGTCGAGCTGTGCTGCACGCACCTAAAATGTTTAAGATACTCTGAATTATCTGTTGCAAAAAACGTCAGACAGGCAGGCTTGTGCCTTCACTCTTGCCCCACTTATCGCATTGACAAGTAGAAAAGAAATTAAATGATGTATAAATGGTACAGAGCATTGTGAAGCAAGGAAAGTTGGCTTGATATTCTGCTTAGCTGACAGAGAACCAAATACTTGACAGCATTCACAGCAGTAAATGTGGCTGTTAAAGTTTTAAAAGATTACCTGGTAGAAGCAGAAATACGCCTCCAAATCTACTCTGATGTACACATGAAATATATATGAAATGCACACCAAAATCTTAAAAAGTAGCCTTTAATCTCCCCAAAACTGAATGCTGTCTTTCAATTTGGTTGTTTTCTGGTTTATTCTGATGGTATGGACAAATGTAAATAGCTGGGAAGAGTCTGGTGAGAAGGCCAGAGTTACTTTCTGAAGGAAAGAAATTCTACTGCCTGATGAGATCATGGAAACATATGTGTATCGAGACAGTTTTCCAAAACAACTACATGTCATAGCTATAGAAATGTAAATTAATGATGTAAAGTAAAAAAAAATCANTTTGAGACGACCTTATGTTACACCCTTGTTAAAGATGATGGCAGAGATCTCAGCAGAGCTGGCGTTTTGCTCTCTCTCCGGTGTCCCCTACTGGTGACACATCACAGGCTGTAAAGGGTCTTAGTCCAAAGCCAGGAAACAAGTTACTTAAAAAAAAAAAAAAAAAATAAAAATTTGCTTGTTTAACAATTAAAGTAACAAGCAAAACCAATTTTGTGATTATTTTTTCAGCAGTTCGGGAATATAATATTGGAGGAACTAGAAATAAAAAAAAAAATCATAAATTCAAACTCTGTCTTTTGAAATAGTTGTTCTTTCAGGAAATGGAAGTATGATATTGGTACCAAAGGAATTCTGTTTAGATAGCAGGAAATGTTATCTTCAGCTGTGTCTGCAGTGAATAAAGTGTAACAAACTAGTCATGCTTTCTTAAGCTTGTTTAAAAGGGGAAAAGGAGAGGAAAGGATGTAGAATATGCTTCCAAAAGTCATTCAGACAGAAATACAAAGTTTACCATTTAAAAGCCTTAGATATTTTTTACACTAGTGAAAGCATCTTGGAGTTGCCAACTTCTCTTTGTTAAGCGAGCTTTGTTACAGTGTGTTGAGCTGTGCTGTACGCACCTAAAATGTTTAAGATACTCTGAATTATCTGTTGCAAAAAACGTCAGACAGGCAGGCTTGTGCCTTCACTCTTGCCCCACTTATCGTATTGACAAGTAGAAAAGAAATTAAATGATGTATAAATGGTACAGAGCATTGTGAAGCAAGGAAAGTTGGCTTGATGTTCTGCTTAGCTGACAGAGAACCAAATACTTGACAGCATTCACAGCAGTAAATGTGGCTGTTAAAGTTTTAAAAGATTACCTGGTAGAAGCAGAAATACGCTTCCAAATCTACTCTGATGTACACATGAAATATATATGAAATGCACACCAAAATCTGAAAAAGTAGCCTTTAATCTCCCCAAAACTGAATGCTGTCTTTCAATTTGGTTGTTTTCTGGTTTATTCTGATGGTATGGACAAATGTAAATAGCTGGGAAG
This sequence comes from Empidonax traillii, assembly GCF_003031625.1. Classification (NCBI taxonomy): domain Eukaryota; kingdom Metazoa; phylum Chordata; class Aves; order Passeriformes; family Tyrannidae; genus Empidonax; species Empidonax traillii. The sequence continues at coordinate 332,023 of NW_020956241.1, forward strand.
AGTCTGGTGAGAAGGCCAGAGTTACTTTCTGAAGGAAAGAAATTCTACTGCCTGATGAGATCATGGAAACATATGTGTATCGAGACAGTTTTCCAAAA
>NW_020956242.1:0-6853 GCF_003031625.1 Empidonax traillii
CTGGGAGAAAGTGAAAGGGAGGGGGGAGGTTTTGTCCCCGGGGTCCAGGGACTTGGCTGGGAGCCAAGTCCAACCTGGGACACAGATCAAGGTTTTGACTTTTTTTTTTCCACCAAAAATGGAAAAAGTTGTCTGTAACTTAAATTCTGAGGTCCCCACCTTTAAATGTTTTCAGACACGAACATTTCAGTTACGTAGATAGTCGAAAATACATGATTAAATGGGTCCACCTAAGGCTTAAATAAGGTGAAAAAGGAAGAAAAAACCCCCAATCTTCCTGCCTTTCTGCTGAATTAGTTTTCTGTTGTGTGTACATTTCGGTAAGCCAGTCAGTAAAAAAGGCATTTTTTTTCTTTATGCCTTTTACTTAACCTTCCTCCACTCCTTGGTTCTCCAATATAAAGCACTGCTATACCTTTCTTCTCAGTATATCTGATATACCCCCTAAAATAATCCCTCCTATCCCTCCCCACTCCTGTTGTTAAAATTTGGTTCCAATCGCTGTCCAGGATATTTTTATTTTTTTAAAGATATTGTTGAATTGAAGACCTTAATGGGTGAAAGGTAAATATAAAGCAAACCAAGTCTTCAATAACAACCATCACAGACTGTACATGATGACTCTTAGCAACAACTCTTCCATATCCTGTGAATTTCCCAAAGCAAATTTGTCACAGTGTATGAATTGCACCAGCACAGAGAGCTGCAAACATATCTAGAGCACCAGAAGATTTGCAAATACAATCTATCCTGAATATAAATATATCCTAAAGAGTGGGACAGGCTGAAACAAAATCTCCACCAAAAACACAAAGGCACAAACTAAAAATGTCCAGAAAAATAAACTTCTGCTACTAGAGGAAGAGAGAACTGTTAAATCATCTACTAGGGAAGGAGTTTCTGTCTCCCCACTGGTGAGTTAAACCTCACCACTTACAACCAGCAAGGGAGTCATCCTTCTTTCCTCTCCTTCTCTTCATTTCCATGAAAATTTAATAGGCATCTAAAATTTAGTATTTTCTGCTGCAAATTTAATTGTTTCAACCTTGTTTGACACTACCAGCAAGATTACCTGCACCCTCTCTCATAATTACTGAGAGAACTACAGCTTTCTTCCACTGCATTCGCAGTGACTATTAGGACCAAACTTCTGCTTTATTCCCTCCTTTCTTCTCTCATCAACCTGCTTCTCACAAAAAGCACCCAAGCTGATAAACAGTTGGTTTTATTTCATTTCTGCCACAACACTTGCCCTTCAAAAATGGAATGAGCTGCTTGATCTGGATCCATACTACCCATTGCCTCCAGATTTTTCAGTCAACTCTTAAAAGCTGTTGTGGTAGAAAATTAGTTTATTAATAACAGCAAAGTTTCAAGACTCACACGAGATCTTTTCCACACAGACCTCGTTACCAAAGACTTAGAAGCCTTAAATGAAAGCCAATAAGGAGCATGAACCTGCTACTCCATTTCCTGCTTCTTTCCCCACTTGTCTTTACTTGTGGCTTGTTTATTCTGCTGGTAACTTCCTTTGGGCAAAAGACACTGTTGTAGGGTTGAGGACAGTACGTTTTGGGCTACAGACTTTTAGATCAATTACTTTATTTTTTTTCCAGTAGCACACTCCCAGGGGGAAGGAGTCAAAGCTCTATCCTCATGACAAGTCTGACAAATGCTGTTCAAAAACCACACTGCAAGATCCCCGTGTCCACACTTGGAAAGTCTTCTGTACTAAATCCGAACATAGAAACCTTTTCAGAGCTTATTTATTACATATAAAATGTGACTTGACATAACCTTCGAGTTGCTGCCATGCCAAACCAAGAAAAAAAAAAAAAAAAAAAAGACTGAAGTCAGTTTTGCAGACAGTTTTGGAACAGAAAAAAACTCATTGTGAAAGGTATCAAAAATCAACAAAACAGTTAGTATATTTTTTAAGCTTAAGATCCTGGGCATTTTCACATCAAAGTGCTTAAAGAGGTCACTAAAATATCCATGTGGAAAGGCTACTTGGCAGGACGGCTGCCTCACTAAGTGGTAAAATACAGTCAACAAAGTAAAAGATGAATTTAAAACAATCACTCTGGAAATACTACTCAGGCTTGAAGTACATTCAGTCAGCTCCTGAACTCACAACAGCCAAACTACATGACCCTGCAAGCACAAGAACAGCACAGCTGATCTCATATTCTGAAGCTGCAGTCGGGCATGCAGATGTTTAAATTATATGTCTACTAATTGACATGCTGCCTAGTGAACTATTACTTCATTATATTTCTCAATGAAGCAAATTTTTTATTAGCTTTCCCTTATATTCTAATGTTACTGCACAAAGTAGGATGGTTTGACGAATAGTCTGCAGAATTTCAGGTGCATTAGAATTTCATCAAATTTAATAAATTGTTTAAGATGTTTTAAGAGTTCTAGGTGAGCAGAAAAGTTTTTTCAAGTGGGTTTGGGGGGTTTGCTTGTTTTGATATTTTTTATTTATTTTAGGTGGAATACATAACAGGACCAGAAACTCAGTGTAACCTGAAACACGATCAGGACTAGGTGTCATTTTATCAGATGATTTTCCTATGTGGAAAAACAAAATAAAAAGCAAACAAACAAACAAAAACCCAAAAGCAAAAAAAACCACAACCAACCAACCAGACAAAACAAAAAAAACCCCAAACACCACACATAAGAGAAATGTGATTCTAGGTCTTCAGGGAAAGCCTCACATGTTAAATACATTGCAACAGGTCTTATTTCCTCAGTCAGTATCAGAGGAGGTTTCCCTTTTTCCACCTATTGCAGACCAAGTAAAGCACTCTGGAAAAGGAATGAAAAGCAACAACCTGCCTGCAGCTGGTCAGCACCTCATCTCTGTGGTGCTCTGACAAGAAGCAAGTAGATACAGAGGAAACCTGGACACTCACAGCTTCTGTGATTGTAAGTCCAAGGGAATAGCTCAAGCACATGCATTAGCTTTGCTAAATATTGCAAAAAATAGTTTGTGTTTGGTTTTTCATCTATACCATTATACTTTGATGTGACTGATGAGAGAGCCAGGAGTGAACTGCATTTCATTCCTGTACAGTTACAGAACACTGTTCAGAATACAGTTAGGGCAGCAATTTAAGAAAAACGACTCCAAAACTAGAATATTCAAGTATCAATTGTGAGTCATGAACTGAAAGTTATGCTCAGGCACACACCAAGATAGTGTAAAGAGATGTCATCTACAGATCTGCATCTTTCAATATAACCACCCCACACACAAAAGTGTACTTGATGCAAAGCATACCTCATTTCAGTACTATTTTTTCCAAGAGCACACATAATCATGTCCACAACTTGCCAGATTATGACCTCTTATGAAACAATCGCTGTTTTTGTATCTTCAGATGTAAGTATGTTACTTTTTCTATTAAAGAAAAGCAGTTCAGCTTATTTTGAATTTGGGGCTTATAATGGTTACCTGCAATTCACTCAAAGTTACTTATGATATGTCCCCCTCAGAAAAAAAGTGTACGTCAAGAAATGAGAATCTATAATTTCAATAAATTCTGAATACTAATTAAAATTATCCTGAGTGTAAATATATACCTATATATATAAATATATATATATAAAACAGAACAAGAATTATAAGCTACTGTTCGGAAATGTCTGCCTAGATTCCAAAGACAGAAAAGATGTCTCTAAATCAGGGTGGAATCACACAAGTGGAGCAGCACGAAGTAGTGTTAGTGAGCAAGTCATACAATTCTGTGCCAAATTCACTGAGAATTCTCACAAATTTGAAAATCTCAAACGAAAATTCCCTGACAACACAAATACACACACAAGATACAAAGAATCAACTGAATTAGTAAATGTCCAGAGTTTCAGGAAAACTAGCACTGATGCCAACTTGCAATAATCCCAAACAACTCAGCCGTGAAGTAAAGCAATAATTTAATCACCGCCTTCCCAGACCTCATTTCCTTCCACTACTTGAAAGGAAAAATCTTAGAAGTAGATGCCATAGGGGCAGAGCCAGCTTCAGGTTGAATGGATCTGAATCCATCTGAATACCAACAAATTAATTGAAGTGGACTAACAAAGTCATTGCCCTTTAATGGTCAAAGCCACTACAGGTTAAATACAAACACATGCATTTAAAATTATTTGTTATTCCAAGTTTAGAAAATGTACCTGTTTGATATTTCTCTAACCCGTTAAGATACTCTGACTTTTAAAGTTAATAATCCAATATGATATTTTAATTCTAAACTGATTAAATATTTGCCAAAAGAAGTCAACATTTCACATGTGAAACACACATATTACATTTTGGTATTTTTAATCCAACGGTATCTAAAAAGAATTAAAGAATTGAATTGAAATAAGCAGAAAGTTACTTCTACGTGTATTTGGTGAAATCTACATCTCTGTTTTTCTTTTCCTAAGCATATTTCCCTGCTCTGCTTTAAATTGGACTTTAAATTGGAACAGGTTCTACTCCTTCACATACTTTGTTGTTTAGAGTTACCTCTCTAAATGTCTGAAATTAGACATTGCTCTCCATTCTTTACAGGAACTGTAGAAATGCCAAGTCATTAAAAAAAAGATTCCTCTACACTTTCAAGTTTAAAAATAAATCTTCCTCATCCCAAAAAAAAGGTGAGCTGCGCTTTTGTTTCCTTCATAACCTTCCAGATGCAGATTTGTAGCCTTACCTGCAGCTCCACAGATGACTAAAATCACACTGACTGTGTTAAAGGCTAAAAGAGACCAAAGCTAATGTTGCACACCCCTTCTGTGCACTGTGCCTTTCAAGCAAAGTACTCACCGTGTTTGAAAGTTAAACTCTATAAATATCATTACCACAAAGTCTTTATGCCATTTAGCATGCAGACACTACATATATTTCTGGTTTGGTAACTACAACAGGTAAGAGCAAGGTTCAGTAAACACGTTTGTTTGCCTTCAAATTAGGAGTTTAACTGCATTAACATACCATCTGACAAAGATAATTCAAAGGATGATTACGACTAGAACTAAATTCACGTTCCTTTAGAGTCCTGGAATTTAAATAAATAAATAAAAATTTAAGAACCTGCTCCATGATGAATTATTCCATCTATGTATGCATGTTTAACATGCTATTGAAGTTTCAGACCTTCAATTCTTACAAGGAACCTTTAAGGTAGAAGTGTAAACCAGTGGCTCTGAGAGCACAGAAGTGGAATTATATATAATAAGCAATTTTAACACACAAAGTCATATCTGAAGTTTGCTAAATGAAATCTGAAGATACATTTCACTTTCAAATCACAACATGCTATGAACTACTATCTCAGGGCAGTTAGGGAAAAACACTGAACCTGAGTTCTATAAATTCTCTGTTGACTTTCTGCTAATATACAAAATTATTGCAATCTTAAAACTAGAATATTATTAATCCTGTAATGAGCATGAAAAAGGTAATAAAAGAAAAGAATGGTATCTTTTGCATTTGGATGACTAATTGCTTAAAATTTGTATTTGTAAAAGACTTCCTGAAATATTTTAAATAGTGGGTTTTACTTGAATACCTTTTGTTCTGTTTTTTTAAAGAAAGGTTTAAAATCATCTCATTTCAGTTTTCTTCTTATTGCTTCTTCCCTATTCCTACTGGTGAAATAGAATCCTACTTCCTTTTATAATAAGCTACTGATTTAGTTTACAGAGTTTGTTGGTTTATTTATTTATTTACTACTAAACTAGATTCATGCAGAGGAATGACAAGTACAATCTACCCATATCTTATATAAAGTGACTGAAGAGATCCATTTAAGCACCACATAAAGCAGTATTTGACATAGAATCCACTTCATAAGCAAGAGCAAACTAAACTTCTTCAGACATGTAAATTAGTCTTAACTATAGTTTACTCAGTTTTCAATGAAAATATTTTTTTACAACTTTTCCCATAAGAGAACAATTCTGAAAAGCAAATTTAAACTAGTCAAATTTTACATTTGTTGATATTTCAAAACAGAACACTGAAATCCTTTAAAAAGTTCATATGCTTAAAACAATTTAGTAGAATTTTATCATCTTTTTCCCAACTAACTAAAAGGTGTGTTCTGTCCTGCAGAGCAATGAGGAATCTGTGTCAGGGCAAAGACTTGAAGCTGAAAAACACCTAGTAAATTATACATTTGTACCAAGATTCATCATTAAAATATTATCAATTCCAGGCATTTTTATGCCAGTATGATTTATAAATTAGGATGATTGACATAATAGTGAAGGCTCTTCCATCAAATTAAAACCTAGAGCTGTTTCTCTGAATTTCCAAAGTATTTTTTTTATATATTCGTTGTTTTATGTGTGTGATATCCTACAAGACTGACACACAAGTTCAAGGAATTGAACAGAAAGTGAACAGATCTCTACAATGATGCGTGACAGTCGAGCAGCACTGAATTAAAACATACACTTTTGGACTCACTGTATTATTTCAATTAATAGGATGTTGACAAGAGTATATCCATACAGATTTCATCCGGTATGTGCCTGAAGAGACAGTTTTTTGCTTTAGTTGTTAGAAGTTAAAAGCTAACTTGTCAGTTAAGGGAAAAAAAACCAGCACTTTTTAAAAATAAAAATAATTATAGAAGCTATTTTAGAATCAGATTAATGATTCCTGCCTGTAATGTTACGTTAATAATGACATGCTAATGATAAATGAACGTCACAAGTTCCATACTGTTTACTCTTGAGGAAAGCACTATTTTGCCACCTTCCACGAGAAAAAAAAAAAAATTAAACAGGAGATCAGTCCTACATTACAGAAAAATCTTTTTTCCCACAACTACTAGAGAACTCTTGACTT
>NW_020956242.1:7205-18635 GCF_003031625.1 Empidonax traillii
TAATGTTACGTTAATAATGACATGCTAATGATAAATGAACGTCACAAGTTCCATACTGTTTACTCTTGAGGAAAGCACTATTTTGCCACCTTCCACGAGAAAAAAAAAAAAATTAAACAGGAGATCAGTCCTACATTACAGAAAAATCTTTTTTCCCACAACTACTAGAGAACTCTTGACTTGAGTCAAGATTACAGTTTGGCACACGGAAATCCAACAACAGTGAAGCAGTGAATAAAAGTAAATGAGAATAACTGAAGCTCCCCTGGCTCTGCAAACGCTGGAAACGTGGTTCTAGTGGATGTACAATCCCTCAGAAAAACAATCACCTTGTACCATTAGACAGGGGAGTCTGGTGAGCCCACAAGAAAGGCAGGTTCTGCAGACCAACCTCCCACACAGGTACTCATCACCGCAAGTATCTGCCTCACCTCCTTCCCCCAGAGTCTCACACTCTTTCTAAACCCTTCTCCAGACCCATCTCTAACTTCCCAAACAATCCTCTCTTGAATAAAACAAGAGAGGAGCACCCGAAACTCCCAAATTGAAGGGTGCTTCACCTCGTCAGTTCATCCAGCAACAGAGTGAAACACATTTTGAGGCAGCATCCGAAGCTGACCTGGGACACCCTGCAGAGTGACAGCTCATCTTCAGAGACGAAAGCAGGAACACCCACGGGACAAGAGGTCACTGTCTAGGAAACAAAACCAGATCTTGGTAGCACAAAGTCTCCACTACCAAAGGCAATCTTTCCAAGGTAGAGGAGTCCTGAGGAAGTGTTTCCAGACCACCCAGGAATGCTTTGTCTCACTGATGGAAAAGACTGAGAAGCCAAAAAAAAAACATCTCCACAAAAAAAAGATCCCAATCTACAACAAAAACCAAATCACTGTTTCTTTTTCATTCCCTTCTCACAATACATTAATTTGAGTAGTTTTACCAAACCAGTTTGTTGAGATACACTCGACTAACACTCAAGGGGATATTGAGCAGTACAGAATAAGGTATCTTATAGAGTTTGGTTTCTGGGTTTTGTGAGGTTCTGGGGTTTTTTCAGTGGGTTGTTTTTTTTGGTTGGTTGGGTTTTGGGTTTATTTTCCTTCATTTTAATTTGGTTTTTTGGTGATTTGTTTTGTTTGGTGCTTTTTTTAAAAAAAGCTAGAATTAGCTGAATTTTCTTAATTACTCTTGGTAAAGTAGGGGCTATCATCTTTAATTATTAGCTTGTTTACTGCCAAATTAAATATACTCTGTTCCACTGGAATTTCTATATACCCATTAATCTTGAACATAAAAACAAGCTGACCAAGACTTCAAAACATGGTAATGGAAAATTTAATATTAATTGACTGTACCATCTAGTGCTTTTTAGAAAACAGATGGAAATGTTCTTAGTACAGAAAACAAGTATAGAAAAAAAGCAGTGCTTCTTTTGGCATTATATTATTACACAACATTTGAATGAATGCTACAATTATGAACAAAACACTACATACTGAACAAATGTTTTACACTTTTCCATGCGACATGGCTATTTATGTACAATGTTAATTTTAATGAGTGATTCTGTCATGGAAAAGAAAAATGTGTTCATGCTTCAATAAATGAGTCTGTTGATTAACCAGACCTGACAGGTTTTAACCTCTGATGTTTTAATCCTCTGCCACTATCCATGATGCAATTTCAGCAAAGCTAAATATTTGAATTTCGAAGAATAAGTTTTGTTTGCATCATCTGGAAAAAAAGCTTTACGGATCACCTTCTGCAAATTGCACCACATTAAAAATTTATAAAACAAATTTGAAAACATGTATTCCAACTACTGGTTTATACACTTCAACTGAATTAATGCCCTATTTTTTATACAGGAACACATTATACATTCTAATTATCAGCTAAAAAAATTAACCTATCTCCAAGAATGCATAAACATTAAAAATACCTACAAAGTGTTGTCAAGTAATAAATGTGAGAATTTGCATGTACACCAAAAATGCATTCACAAATCCTTCATGCTGATAAACCTATTACTTTTTTTCCCCCCTGTTTTCTAATTTTTAACTTAAAAGTCAAAAAATAAAAAGTTTTTCTATAGTCTAGCATATCACAGTTGCTACCTGTAGCAAGCATGCAATCAATAGGATGTTTATTATACTGGAAAGACAAAATGAACCTAATTATAATAAATATAGATTTGACTTATTAGGATGAAGCCACTAACATAAGAGCTGAGGAAGAAAACTTAAGAACACCAAACTGGGAAGATAATTTACCACCTTGAAGACCTTGAAAATCAGTTAAATATTCAAATCCTTTAATTTATTCCTTCCTCAATTCTAAGAAGAACTGGCTGTAAGGTTTATTTTACTCTTATGAATTCTATTACATTGCACAAGTTCCCCTGTGCAACAAGGCAAGACCATTTTTTAAGCATTTGTGGTGAAAAAGGTCTGCTATTTTATTTTATTTTCAGGGAGAAAGTAGAGTTGGTCTCTTTTACAGCTGCAAGAATTCAGAACATAATACTTCTGTTCCTATTTTCTTATCATTGTTTCAGTAACTCAAGCTCACACAACAGATGCTACAGCACTTAACAAAGCACTCAACTTCCTTGTTCTCAATACCTTACTCCTAGTCTTAAAGTGCTCCTGCATTTTCATCAGGCTCTTTTTTATCACTTAATTTGGTGAATGTTATTCAGATTTTCATATTCATATTTTAGGTTTCATAAATATGTTCATATCAACAAAATGAACAACATTGTGAGGAACCTTTTTTATGGGAAAAAAAAAAGTTATTTTTCAATAATGAGGGAAAGGCTTCTCAGTATATCTACAAGCTAGTAAATAATTAAGTAACTAAAATATATGTGCGCATTAAAAAAAAATAAAAATGGAAAGAATGAGTGATTATCAGTACCTATGTCCTGCCAATACCTGAAGTTCCCACTCAGGAAGGCAGCTTGTTTCTGCTGTTAGCTGGGTTCTGAACCAGCACAGAAAAGCAATGATGTGTTCACTCTGAAGGGCTCTTCATTTTTTTCTTAGCTCTTCAGGAAGTTAACTTGTTGCTTAGATAACTTGCTTACCTTCCAGTTGAGAACATATTTTGTAGTGCTGATTTCATTAGTAGAAAAATGCAGAGGTAACTACAGAAAGTAAGATTCACAGAGCGGTTAATCTTTAACTGTATTGTATAAACCTTCACTGTGCATCAAACAAGTAAACAAATACAGAAACCAACCCCCTCTTTTCACCAAGTCAACTCTTCTCTGAGGAAAACTTACTTCGAATTATTGTTTTCTCTGTTTACAAAATTAATTTTTCCACCTTTCCTTTTGCTACAGCATGGTTTAGAACTACAAAACCTACTAAAGATTTATCTAGTACAAGAAAAAACAACTTTCTTTAGGCCCATTAAGCAATACTTGGACAATACTGCTCACAAGGCTAACTGAAGGATGCTGTTCAAATGTTACTTTGATTTGAGAATTGGTTAAGTAAAGTTTTCTTTGGCTTTCTTGGCTTTCCTACATAGAAAATTCAAGCACCACGGTCTTTCAAAAACTATAAATGTATAATAATAGACAGATTTTGCCTCTGAATAGTTACCAATCTATACTAAGTGGTCAAAGTACGGGTGAAGTGGGAATTTAGAGCAACAGTTATTCTTCTTGAGTAGCTTAATTTCCTCTGCAAGGAACATAAAACCAGCTGAAAAATCAATCTCCATGTACTCAATCATGCCTCAAACGAATACCCAAAGAACAAATAAATTGAAATACAAGGTTTTTGTGACAGAGGCCTCTGCATTTTCCCCACCTGCAAACAACTTGCAGTTTAGGTACTTGGAGTTACAAATTGGCCTGAGTGGTCGTTATGTAGATGTTGTGTCCTAGCCCTGAGTTCATGTCTGGGCAACTGCAGCACACAGAATCCATGAAGTTGACTGTAATTACTTGACTTGAGAATAGGTACTTTCTTTAATTTTAAGCCAGTTGCTTGAGATTTTATTTATTTTATAGCCAAGTTGTTATTTTGTGAATCAAATATTTGTTCTGCTTGTCCATGTACTTCATAGTGCTTCGCTACTGAGTTATACCCTTCTCAGTTGCCCCTCTTCCAGGGGATGGTGCAGTACATTTAATCTCACTTGAAAAGGAAACCTTTCCAAAATTAACATTTTTTGTTACCCTGCTGTGTAACTTGCCTATTTTTAATTTATGACTTTTCAAGATAGTGTGGCTCATGAATTTACAATTATATACTGATCTTTTCTCTCGTTCCTGATTCCACTTCCCTTCTGAAATTCTATAATAGTAACTTAACACTAGGTTGACATTGTCAAGCAACTGCCTATAAAGTCTGTAACTACCTATAACAAGGGTTGTTGTTTTCTTTCAAGTAACAACAGTAGCTAATTTAGAGACCATGATTACTACAGCATTAGGTTATCAAGCTTATTTTTAACGTGATCATTAGTTTTTAAACTTGAATCTCCAGAACCCTCTAACTAGTCTAAAAATAATTCATGAGATCAATAAATTAATTTCTATGAGGTACTTGGTGCCCATCATAGGGAGTGGTGGATGCTGGATACCAGATTCTCACCCAAGCTGTTTTATCAGTCCCCCACCTCAGCTGGACAGGGAGAGAAAATACAATGCAAGGCTCACTGGTCAAGATAAGGGCAGGGAGCCATCCTTCACCACAGATATATTCTCTCTCCTTTCTCTGGCTGCAGTTGCCCAGGATTTTTTTTTATCCCTCCCTTCATTAACCCAGAGGTGCTGCTGATCACTGATGAACTTGACCTCGGCCAGCGACAGGTCTGTCTTGAGGCCAGCTGGTGCTTCCCCTGTTGAATATGGAACCTTCTGGCAGCTTCTCACAGAAGTCACCCCTGCAGCCCCCTCCAGCTCCCAAAACCTTGCCACAGAAATTCAATACAGCAGGGAGGGGGGAAAAGAAGTATCACACTTCACTATTAGCAGTCTCTGCTGGTCCCTTCCACAGCCAGGCTTTGTGATTAAGGCAGCATGAAGATCGCAGCACCTTCTCAAATGTGCAGGCTGTCCTTGAACTCTCTTAATATCTGTGTAGCATCTCTGCATGTATTAAAGTTGTTCTCATGTGCCACTGCACTCTGGGCAGCTGGAGAATTAGCAACTGAGTGCTCTAAAATGACGCTTAAGGGTTGCATGACTCAAAAGAATATACTGTGGAGGAAGGGAGGATCGTCTCTGCATTAGTAATAAAATATTTTAAGATTCCATAGGCTGATAATTTTGCAGTTTTTCTAGTAATTTAACTTCATGATTAGACTAAAAACGATAAAATACCAAACAACTTCTCTTAAAGTTCTCGGTGTCATGTCCATTTTTTCATGATCCAGCCTTAAGGCTTTGAAAAGGGATGCCCCTGGATTTGACAAAGTGAGACAGAAAATCCCTTTCCAGGACAACAAGAGTCCCACTCCAGGATCCCTGGCACATGCAAGTTACCTCCTACCCACACTGCCTAAATTCCACCCTCCTTAGAGACAAAAACATGTCTTTTATTTAACATTTGGGGGATATTTAATGGAGGGATGGACATAAACAATCTTACTTTTCTGTGTACCCCTCTCTTGCATGAAACCAGGTCTTAAATCTAGTCTGAAAGAAATTGCTTTGCACACACGAGTTCCCTTCACAACTACCAGTCCCTCTGATAAGTCACAAGAAGGAAAGTTAGAAGCACTTTTGAATGCCTCTCTTATGAAACCAATTCCCAGGAAATTAAGAATCTCAAAACAAGAAGAAAGTATAATCTAAAACAGAAATAAAACTTTTATCTTGAATAAGCAAGGAGGAGTCATTCAGAACCAATTCAAGGAACGTTAAATAAAAAAAACACAGAAAGTTAATGTTCACATTAGTGCTGTAATGGTACTGTTCTAGAGTGACTTAATTTAAAAACAAATTCTAGTTCCTAAAGTGAGCTGCTTTTATGTGAGCAAAGTGTTTTACTAACGTTGAGTAGACTGACAGTTCCTGACACAGGATATCAAAAAAAAAAAAAAAGAGAAAAAAATCAAATCACATTTGACTTAAAATAACAAATCTATGTAACATAAGAAAAGGTGAGGATGGAATAAATATTATGGCTCCATTTCTGCAGTAACCTCTATGCAAGCAGATGCCTGCCACAGCTCTGATGTCAGTTCTGCTCCCCAGTGGCTCCTGGCTCTGATGGAACGACGGAGACCAAATTTGGCATTATCAATGCAGTAGTAAGAGATGAGTCTGCCTCCTACATGTTTGAAGTTCAGACTTTGACATGTTTTTAAGTGGATCTTAAAAGTTATTTAAATTAACCACTGAGCACAATTTCAGTAATGTGACTGCTGTTCTGTTCATATACAGGATGTAACATGAAATTAATTTATTAGATACATAAGTTCTGATTCTGGAATATACAAAGATTTGTTGTTAAAGCTTTTCTTCTGAGACAGGTGAATTTTCCTGAAGGCACAGTAGTGAGGATTTTTTTTTCTCTTCCAAAAAGAATGTGTTTTTTTTCTTTATCACTTACATTAGGAAGCTTGGAATATGAAAAAGCCATTAAATCAAATAGAGTCAGCACTATTACATGACAACTGCATACAGAATTCGAGTAACTTATTCATGCATGAGAGTTTTCTTTTATAAAAAAGAAACACCAAAAAAACCCCACTACACAGCACATAATTTTAATTTCTCAATAATGCAGAGAAAGCAAGTATTACACTTATAAAAAGAATAGTACAGCAAACTATAAGTTATGAAAACTACAAATAAAATTTATTATTAAAGAGGCTGATTTAAAAAAAAAAAGCAACCATTGTATACAACAGCATATTGTTATGTCCCCATTATGTTTGACGTACTGCATGTAGCAGTAAGTATAAATGCATTTAACTACTGTTCCTGTCTGGTGTGGATTTGGCTGAGTTCCTATTGAACACCTGAAAAGGTTTTCAAAAGGCACAGAAAAGAAATAAAGTGAAATAAGATGTACTGTATGCTATGAACAAAACAGCGACACAGTTGCTCAAACAAAGCCTATTTCTGTCAGGAATCCTTTTATATTCAAGTAAAATACTGCTAATAAATTCAAACCACAGACCTGCAAATGGTTCAATTCAGTCATTTTCTTGAACGCCACACAGACAGACAGAATATTACGGATGCAGTTTAACTTAAATAAGGTACCACAAGGAAACAGCAATCAATAAATAGCCTACTGCTAATCCATCCCAGCAAGAACTCCTGCCTTCCTTTTCTGCAGCTCCTCTGTTCCAGTTTGATGGAGGGACCAACAGGTCTGCTTTAATACAACCAAAACTCATCTGACAGTCAAGGGAACACAAAAAGGGGCTGTTGTCCTTATAATACCCATGTAAGGTGCAGCCTCTGCAAAAACAAACCAGCCAAGAGGATTAAGTGCCAGGGTACTGTTTGGGTTTATGAAGAACAGTCTTCCCCACTGGTTAATTCACTGCACTGGTAAGTAAAGCTCACAGAATTCCAAGGTTTTTCAAGACCTTCACACAAAGCCTTATAAGATGAAAGATGGGAGGAAATAATTTCATCTCCCACCACATGAACTTCAACACCACCTACTTGAAAATCCTAAAGATGTGGATCCATCCATCAATGTAGGATGGTTAGGAGAGGGGTTTAGAAGGTCTCCTGAATCAAACAGCAAGTTTTGTTTGGTTTTCAGAGTTCTGTCCCAAACATCAGTAATTTTTCTTAAATTCCAAAGATTGCTTAATAATCAAAATGAAGGAACATGTAGCCTTAGGCTGAAAAAGCTTCTGCATATCGTTATGGACACATGAACTGGGACCCATTCTCAATATCTTACCATGAATTCAATATTCCATCTAAGAAATGGTCTCTTGGATCAAGCCAATGGCCTATCCTAACCCATTCTGTCAGCTGAGTGGGACACAAGTGAAAGCACACCAACAGTCTCTTTCCAGGATTCATTTCTTTTATACTCAACTGCTCAACTGGAAGTCTGCATAAACTGAGTAGACATGGCACCTCATTATATGGTTTAATGTGCATGGTGCTGCTCGGTCAAAGGTTGGATTTGATGATCTCAGAGGCCCTTTTCAACCTTAGGGATTCTGTGATGTACTACAAGGTATATCCCTGTCTATATATCCCCACACATTCATGTAATCACTTTTTCTACTTGCTGGTACCATCCTCCCACAAGTATCTTGTGGCAGCAACTTCCAAAAGCTCCCTAACCAGTGTAAACAAGTATTTTTGTTTCATCTGTTTTATACAGTTCCACTCATTTCATCAGATGCCCCTAGGACTGACATTATTACCTAATCAGTTCTCCATTTTCCTGACCACTTTCATGAATTTCCAAACTTTAGCCCTATCCCTCACTCACTTCCAGCTGAAATTTTGAGGCTCCTCTGATCTCTCTTCATTGGCAGCTACTCCACACCCTCGATATTATCAGCTTTTTTCCTCCATGTTCTCTCATTTCACCAAATCACTCTTGAAATTAAGAGGACACAATTGCACACTGTGCTCAAGAGGATGTGGCATGAGTATTTTAATATTCCCACAAAAACACTGCCCACATTTTCTTTAAGGAAAAGAAAAAAAACCACAATCAAAACAAAACCCACTTTCAAATGGATAATCTAACTTGACTACTGTTGTCAGTCATTGTCATTGGTAATTGGGACAAAAGAATCAGAATTCATATGAACCATATGAGAAAGAAGAAGGTTACTTTAGCTAGATTGCCTTCTTGCTTCCAAGTCCTAGTGGGATCTATGGTTTGGGAGAAGGGAGAACAATACAATTCTTAAAAAAATAAAAAAATAAATTTAACATCACTTCTCTAAAGCATCAAAACTCGAGAAAATCTCATCACTTCCAGTTATTTCAGTTCTACCAATAAGGCTCCAACCAATATATCACACACAAACTTGGTTAAAATTTCAGAACATATCCTGCACAATAAAATCCTAACATTTGATCTTTCTGGAATTTGTCACTTTCTGACATATGATGAAGATGGGGTTTTTCAGTCTCCTACTTCTATTTTCCACTTACTACAGTATTTAAAAGAATCAATCTCACCCTTGATGAAGTATACAATTGTACACAACTACCATAAGTCTTCATTTATAAAGTCCTATAGCAAATGGATTTCCATGTTTATAATCTATCCAAAAAAGATAATTAAGTAGATTGTATTGGGATAGAAACAACATTACTGAGCCACAAGATGCAATAAAACAGAAAGTCATTTGTCAGGTTGTAGGTCAACGAAATCTCTTTATCTGTCAAGCACGTACAGTAACATAACATTGGTTGACTGGTTTGGTTTTTATTCTTATTTCATGTTGAGGGGTTTTCCAATCAAAACTTTGCCACAAAAATTAAGGCCCATAGAATTGCACAGCTGCATTGAAGATTACTCAAAGACAATGGAAATACCAACCAAAGAGTCCTGATCAACCTACAAAGAAATAAATATAAAACTACTTTATCAAGTCTTTTTCTTACCTTCAAAGACATAGTGGGATATGGCTTTTATTAATACAAAAAAACCTCATGAAATTATAAGAAAAACTAATTGTCTTAATAGTGGTGGTTGATGTAGCTATACCTAAGTTTCTCTACAAATATTTACCTGGCGGATAGTAGATAGTTTATTTAAGCGAGTATTGTAATCCATTTAAATAACTGAAACTACTCCCTGCTGGAAATTAAGCATATGCTTCAGATATCACAAATCTTGTTTCTCATTCTTATAACTACTACCAAAAAAATTTCATTTCTACAGTGCTTGCAATCAGCAGACAAAACAGTCCACAGAACAGTTTCCACGCACAGGTTCCTGGCATATTTCAAGCATTATCATCCTTCAGGTGATAAAAGGCAGCAATCACTCTTCAACAGATAGGAAACCAAAAAAGGTCATGTAACTTGTTCTTAGTCAGAGAGACAAAATTACCCTCATTTACAGTAAACGAAGTCAGAGTGGCTTTAAAGCAAATGATCTTAACATATCCGGGCTAGTTATAACCACTTATTTTAACTCTATTTAATTCACAAACAATAGAAATGAACTGACTATAAAAGATTCAGTAAAAGCTTCACATAGACAGTCATTAGGAAACTAAAATCCGAGATGAGTACGTTGTCTTTCACAGATTTGGTAGTGTTTTCAGAAAGAAATACTAGCACAGTAGTTTATGCAGGCATTAAAGTCTAGTGCCTTCAAACACAGAACGTGTACCCATTTATGCTTGTGGTAACATGACCCATGTTAGCAAAAGCAAACTCCTGACTGTCACAACTACGATATTAGACCAAAACAGATTCATTCAACAGCACAAAAATGTAATGATAAGACTGCTCTTTTTCTTCTTTTTTTTGATAATGTGAGCTCACCACGATCTATGAGGTCACTTGGAAGTTTCCATATCCCAGTTTGAAGAAATAATGAAGAAAAACCATTCCAGACCTAAACACTTGCCTGCAAACTTCAGCACCTGAGACCTTTGTTCTCCTCACATTAAAAACCAACAGAAAACGCTACTCCATGTCCTAGCTGACAATCAGTGCACTGAGAACCACTACACACTACTTCAATAAATTTGTGGCTCTATTTATATTAATATAAACATGATGTAATTTAACCCAGAGCAAATGGAATAGACTGTTCTCTGTTAAGTTCTTACATGCTACTCCTGCTCACGCTCTCTGTGCCTCTTACTACCGCACATTTTCACCAAGCTGGACTGCCTGAATAGTCCCAAAGCCATTATAACCTGTCTGCTGCCACACAGACTTTGTAACTTCTGCAGAGGTAATCCACTGTATCACCCAAGTCTAAAGCACAAAACATCAAGCTGAGCAACCAAACTGAAGTAATTCAGCCTCCTCTGGATTTTAACGGTGTATTTCCACTCAAAAAGCAAAAAGTAATCCCATCCTGAACTGCAGCAGCACTGTAGCTGACAATTAAAGATACAGATGTGGTGAATCACATTGAATCACCTATGCAATTAGTCAGCAGGCCAAGCACAGGGAACAACTGGAACCTCCGATAAAACCAATGGGAATATTTAATTTCCTTCCAGTTTATGCCAGTTCACAAGGTGGCCTAACAGACAAGCAAGGCATGAAGGAGAAATGACTCAAATGTCTGACTTGTATAAACTTCACTTCCAGAGTCACTGGTAGATGAGACTAAAGGAAAAAAAAAAAAAAAAAAAAAAAAAAAAAAAAAAAAAAAAAAAAAAAAAAAAAAAAAAAAAAAAAAAAAAAAAAAAAAAAAAAAAAAAAAAAAAAAAAAAAAAAAAAAAAAAAAAAAAAAAAAAAAAAAAAAAAAAAAAAAAAAAAAAAAAAAAAAAAAA
>NW_020956242.1:18694-42833 GCF_003031625.1 Empidonax traillii
ACCAAAACAGGAAAAAAACCCCAAACTATCAACATCATGGATAGGAAAAGAGTTATTCATCCATTTAGTATTCCTGCTTGTTTAATGAATTTGTCTTCATGAGTTGCAACCTGACCACAAACACTTAATGAAAGAACCCTCAGAAAATTCTCAGAATCACATATAAAAAAAACCAAAACAACTTATTACATTATGCTGTATCCATGCAAGTAAAAAGACCCACACAACCAAAATGAAAAAACAACTAAAACCCCACAAACATCAACTAAGAATAGTCAGAAAATTTTGGTAAAACATCAGTTATAGTTACTTCTCATTCAAGCTGATGATATTAAAAGAAAAAAAAAAAAAAAAAGCCTGTCATCTTATGAACCCTCCCCCCCATTTCAGGAAGGTAGGACTCAGTTCCCAGCACAAAGTCACATATAATTCAACACTAGATCAGCCTCTCAAAATGTAGTTTATAGCTTTATAACTAAGGGGTAGTTAAATTGATTTTTCAATTCAAGTGAGAAATCAAGTTAACCTCAACCTCCTGGCAGACAAGTACATTCTAGGAGAGTAGGAGAAAAATATCTAAAGGTTTCTGTGGTTAGCAGAAAACCCAGTTGCTAATGTAGACAACAAACAAGCAAACAAACTAAACCAAAGAGAACATCACTGTACAAGTCCAAAGATCACATCTTCCAGGATGAGAGATACTGCCCTTTCCCACCTGATGAGGATCCACCTACAATATATTTGCCACTTTCAGACTGTAATACTGTAATTCAGAGAAAGCAGGGACCATGTGGTTATTCTTCATGACCCACAGTACAACCATCTCCATCCTCAATGGGTCACCTCAAAAGAATGACAACACGTTGGTCTGACCCTCAGACAGTCTAATTTCCCCAGTAGCATCACCAACAGAGCCACAAATGTGTCACACCCTAATTACAACTCAATTTCCCTGCTTGATCTTTCTCGAGGACTCAGCAAACAAACAACTGAAAGGGTAAAAGCCAAAACACACCAAATATTCGCATTTTCTACACTTTCATTGTGATCGTGGCAATAGAAGTGTGGCTGTGGAACAAACAATACAAGTGAAAGCTAATGAAATTAATTACTTGCAGAATACACCAAAGAAATTATCCTTTTGACACAACCCCTCCATAAGAGTAAAAGACCTAGTATGAATTTTTTGTCTTATATCCACTCATCTCTTAAGAAGAACAGCACTGACAGCGAATGGGAACTTCAATTACAGGTCCAATTTCCTTAAGAAGTGTGAAGATCACACTGAAAAACTGCAGGTATTTCTATGTGAAATTATATACACAGAATAAATGCTCTTGGATTTCATAATGGCTAGACAGAGTATGAAAACCCTTTGAAGGCCAGGCTATTCAAAATGTTAAGGTTCAGAAAATCCAAAAGTATTAGTGGGCTTTCCAATATATTATTACTATTCCTGTTATTTACCTAAGGGTTTTATTTCTCTTGAGAAAATAAAAGTCAGACAGTGGCTGAATCACTTCACATCACCCACGCTGGAAGGTTAAACCTCTGTTCAGAAGAAAGGTTTTCATTTTTGGGAGAAAAAAAAAAAAGTTAGCTAGGAAGAGGACTTGGATTATCAATAAAATAGTTCTGCAGAATTAGTTGAATATTTCAGGAAAACAAGCTTTTAGGAAATAAATTTCTGAACAGGAGAATTAAGGAGTTGAAGAGACTGAGATTAATACAACCTATTGTTCAGGGAATCTACAAACGTGGACTGTAACTTTAAAATTATTGCTGTCTATTAAAAAGCTTCCTAATTTGCTTGATAAAATCTAAATAAACTCAGGAATAAACATTGTCTCTTCTCATAAATCAAGAACTGATCAAAGATTTTTTTCTTGTTATTAGACACCAATTAGTTTTAAGAGACTGTCCATGAATGAAACAAGAGCTATATAAGTGAACGATGCACCAAGTGTAAATGGTTTAAAGTAGTGTTTTGGGGAGGATTTAGTAACTCATTCTCGTTCACAGTGGGAAAATTGGTTAATTACTCAGAAAACACAGTAAACCACTGGAGCTTTTATATATATATATGAACATATATTTGTTTTCAACACTGTATTTTCTTCCTGAAACAAGTATGATCTCTCTCAATATCAAAAACAGTTACTTGAAAGAACAGCTACACTGTAATGTTGTCTGCCACATAATTAAGAAAAATACCTCCCAATGCAAGAAAATATTTTGGACCTGAAATAGGTATGGTTAGATATCTTTGAGATCACTAAAAACATGACAAATACCGCATTTATGTATTCTTGCAAAGGATTGGGGCCACACACAGTATAAAGTCTAGAAATCCAGTCACAATCCGAGAACATTCTAACCCATCATTAAAAAAAAAAAAAAAAAAGAAAAGGGAAGAAATCCAACACACACCCCAAAAACCTGACATGGAATTGAATCACATTCAAGACTCCATGTTAATTTACGGTACCTTTCAGTGTTGGACATTATATATAGATTTCTGTATTTTCATGTTTACTTAAGGATTAACTACTTCATAAATGTAAGTAAATGACCAGAACAACACTGACATATACTCTCAGTTAGGGAAATGAGCCTCTACCAGCCTATTCTTTCCTCTTACCTAAGATTATAACATATATTCATACACCAGCACTTACTTATCAACACTCTCTCAAGTTAATTGTTTGCTTACACAATACCCAGAACAAAGACACAAGGAGGCCAGCACATGTTGGCACTTGAATTTCCATCCATTTGTATTTAAGCCCTGTTATGTAGGCTGAAATCACACACACTGATTATATATCAGCAGACAGCTTATCCTTAAATTTTAAGTTAGAATGACAGTCAACCTGTACCCTAAAATTCAAGCACAGAAACATTAATGAAACCTCCCTGGAATGGACAGATCAGCACAACAGTAATTCAGAGTGTTTCCTAATGGTTTATTTCACATCAACGAATTCTGTTAGTCAGCTTGGCAAATAACATCAAGAGAAACATGTACAAAAACCCCTGATACATTATAAAACTCTACTCAAAAAATTAAAGTTTCAACTGTTAGAAAACAATCTGAAGCATTTTTTTTCACTGCTGCCTAAGGATACCTTCTATTACAACCAATTTTGTTCTGAAACAAGAAGCAGGATTTCTTGGTCTAGCCTGGATTTTTTTTTTTTTTAAATATATCTACAGCAAGTGTATAAAAATTGCTTCCACTATTTGCACATACACCTATATCATCACGTTTATCATCAGCACTGTATGACTGTTGTGCACTCCTCTGGGATTATACAAATTTGGAAAATCTGTTTTACCGCTTTTGTTGACAATACAACTCCAGGAGAAAGTACACAAACAGAACTGATTGTTTCTGTGCCATTTCTCCAGTTGGCTTTGCAGGAGATCTCCTTAGGCTAATCCCTTAAAAGCTGCTTAGGAACCACCCCCCCCCCCCCACCTCAAGTTGTTTAAGACAAATATAAACACAAACTATAATTTCTGAGGACTTCTACATGAGCAACCTGACTGTCATCCATTGAATCCCTTGCTGTGATAGGAAAATTTCAGTTAAATATTGCAAGTCAGATCCTTAAAAACATGGAGCTGATGTCTCTTGTGAGTCACACAAGATTTGTTGTACCTTTTGAAAAAAGGTACTATGATGTTCTTAACATGGAAATGCAGCACAAGCAGGATCTCTCACCTATCAGATTTACAACTATTTTCTAGCTAACTTTATCTCATAATAGTTTCAACTACCTCATTTTCATTTGTGTGACGTAGCCTACAGGTTTTCACAAGGATAACAGAAGTCATACCCTGTTTCATCAAGAATTTTTACCAAAATTACTTTTGTTCAGAACAGTTAAATATTATGTATCTTGCTGAGTTTCAAAACACTTGACTGGGATTTTTCTATTTCACTAAAACTTTACTTCTCTGGTTTTCTCTTACAATTTTGATGTATTTCAATTTATAATGTTTTGAGTTTTCAAAATCAAATCAGAATGATTCAACATCACTTAGGCAAAAATCCTTCAATACACCCCTAATTAAACTATTAGGGTGTTATTTCTATGGTAAACAGTTTTTGTCCTGAATTGGAGTGGCAATTAAAAAACAGGATTTCCTACAGAACAGAAATTGATTTCAAAATCATTGTGCTAGAAACTACCCAGAAGAAACAGTGATATATTTCTATGCCCTCTTAAATCTGCTTCCCAGTCATTCATTCCTATCATCTACATGCCATCTTTGACTACACTCTCTAGGTTCTCTGAAGCTCCCAGGAGCATCCACATTTTACCAACTTGTTTTTGATCTGTGGAAAGGCTCTTCTGAGATCCCTGCAGATATGTGCCCTGTTACAATCCTTAGCTTTTCCCAACCTAAATTAAGTACATAGGACAACATTTTTTTCATCTCACAAAGTTACACGACATCATTTTGGCTACAGTCAAAAGACTTCATGGTAAAGGACCCAAAAGTAAAATATCAACTGTTCCTTTATCTAAGAAAAAACAAGGGAAAAAAACCACTAAGAAATAAAGCACCACAAGGTGGAACACAGTATATTAAAGCTACAGCATGGAAGTTGGTGTGCTTTGGTAGTGCCTACCAAATGCAACATTTTAGTTACAGGTATAATTAATTAGCAGACAGAAACATACACTTGTCCTGCTTATCCTGTGGAGAGCACAAAACCCCCACATTTACATTCAAGGGTGCCAAGCAAATGTACACACAACAACAAGAAAATCAAAGTAACAGATACTCGAGGATTTCACTCAGTTCCTGGGAGAAGCAGTGGCTCAGTTGTCACACCTACTCTACTCAAGGCACGGGAAGGATTGAACATGGGCCCACGTTCAGGAGTGAACAAATTCCTCCTCTCAAGAACAGCAGCAGCGTTCCACGCTGATATGCAGTGCAGTTGCCAAGGGGTAATAGAGAGCCACCCTGTCAGTGTGCAGTGTAGTTTGGCTTTTCTCCCAGTCCTACCTGAAATGACCCTGTGCAGGCTGTCAGTCAACCTGGCTGAGCGACACCTCCCCAGGCAGGAAACCCCGGTGCACAGTAAGGATTGTTAACAGCTGCCCACGGAAGGTCTGCCACTGCTATGCACAACCTTTAGATGCAAAGCTGACTGAATTTCCCAGTAGGCTACAGGAGAGGGGTTGAGGCCCCCTCAAACACCTACTAACAGTGGAATGTTTTTAGGTCTTGGTGATTATTATTTCAAGAGCGCTCGTGTGGCTCTTCAGAGTTCAGCACTGCAGGACGTGAAGGTGGCAGCACTAACCCCACAACAGATCTCATTTCAGGAGGCCACCTGGCCAAAGCATTCACATAAAGGCTTGATCTTACATATAATCAGGAACACTTTTCAATCACACTTAGAACCCTTAGTTTGTTTTGTGTACATGTACACTTAACATAAGGCATTTTTATAATCAGAAGTGCAGAAATGACCATCAGATGCGTCACTCTGAAATCGTGCAGACCACAGGCACTGTTTCCCATAAAGAGTGCTAATCCAGGCTAAAATGATGGACCAAACAAAAAAAATTATGCCTTCATCACAGCTAGATCATGGAGCAGAGCAAGACACCGTCATGCACCTGTCCTTTTAGTCTGAGAACACAGTCACCACACGGCAGCTCATTCATCTACCCCCTTGCTCACTCTGGTTCCTTCTCTTCTCCCACCCTTACTTAAAGGTCAGACTTGCTTTTAACTGGCCACTAACACAGCTTTTGCTGATGCTATGTAACCTGCTACCAGCCATTTTCATTTTCTGCTAGTACAGTGGACAGAAAACCTAATACTTTCTACTTAGGTAGTTAACAGATGGATTCACCTTGGGATGCTGAGCAAAAAAGGCCTTCCCAAGCCTGGACAGTTCAGATTGGTGCAGGCTGCTCACAAAAGAGCACGCTGTGTGTTTGTAACCTATTACTGAGTATTACTCCCTCCTACCTCAGCCTTCTTGTCATGCCTTTCCTTCTTTAAAGCACTGACAGCACATAAAAGCACACATCTTCCATCTTCCGTAAGGAGGATTTTCTTTTCCAGTTTTCTCATCTCATCTCTAGTAATAAACTGGTTTTTATGTGCATTAAATAGTGAGAGGGCACAGAGTGTCCAAGAGAGGAGCTTGCTCTTAGTAGATACTTATCAAGTGACTTGCTCAGTGTCAAGCTATCCCCCTTGTCTCAAAATCCTCACCTGAAAAATATGAATAACATTTTGACTTTGAGACTTACAGCAGGCAAAAAGAAAAATGAATCACAGGTTTATGTGAGAAGAAAATATGTTGATAGATGACCATCATATTAAAAATTAAAACTCATCTGATATGAAAGCACAGTGTTGCTTGACCAATCTCAACTTTTGTGGACTGAAATAACTACATCAAAAAAGGCAATGAGTAAGAGAAACAGCTGCAACACAGCATTCCTATTGTATATACTTGTCCTACTTACTTAATATTGTATTTATGGGGGGGAAGGAGGAGATCTATTTGAGAGCACGGCTTTTTACGCAAAAAGAAAAAAATAAAGAAATTAATTTACCTAACCTTGGTGTTTCTCGCTCCAAAACAAAAACAAAAAAAAACAAACAAAAAAAAAAATGGCAAACTGTTGCAAAGCAGGAATGTACAAGAGCTGGCTTTGAAAACGTTAGCTCAGAATATCAAACTTGGCCCACACACTCGGTGGAGCTCAAAGCAAGCTCAAGTCAGCTTCTTATGAACACACTGGTTCAGTGAAAGGCAGGAAGGTAAATTAAATCACTATCCATACTTACAGACACGTGTAGATAACACATCTTTCCTTTAAATTCATTCAATAAGCCTTCTAAAATGGAAGAGGCAACCTGTTTTTTTACCCCCTAGAACTCTACCCCGCTTCTAAAACATCATGAAGTGGGACAGTCACAGACTCACTACAGCGTCTCTGGGGTCTTTTGCAGCTTCTCAGAATCTGAATACCAAAAGATTAAGTCCTCCTCAAATGAGAAATTGTTAAAGTAATAATACTTCAAAATTACAAGTTTAAAAATACTTTAAAATTACTGGTACCTGTTAATTTTAACAGTGCAACTGTTCTCAACAGTTACTAATACTGATCAGTATCTGTAATATTCAAGGTAAAGAATTCACTTTATTATATCATTATTCAAACAGAAACAAAAAACCCAAAAAAAGCAAAGGCTGGGAAGAGGTGGGAGGAAGGGCAATTTAACTCTCCTGGGGAATGACTTAAAAACTTCCTGGCCCACTTTCCAGCAGGACAAAGAGATAGGAAGTGGTGTTATTTCTCCTTGCTCAGTGTAATTTCTAGTAGCTGGGTCACACTGGCCACAGAGACAATCTGGGGCTAACAGACTGCACACACAGAACTAGAAAAAAAACCAACCAAAACACAACAAAAACCCAACAAACAAACAAAAAAACCCAAATCTAAAATCCCGCAACACACCATCAAAAAAACCCCCAAAAACCAAAACACAAGATAAAAACAAAGTGGAGACTTCTTTAGGTTTACTTTCTTTAAAATGAACTTCAGACTTCTCCCTCAAAAACTTTTGAGTTGTTTTTCTGCTCACTGAATTGAAGTTCCACACAAAAAAATTCATGTACACTTTCAACTCCTTAAATAAGGACTGAGTTCACTGTAAAATAGTTTTTAAAAAAAAATTTTAAAAAAAATTGGTGAATAAAGAAAATCAATTGGACTCTATCTATTTTCAAGAAATATGGAAAAAAAACCCCACCCATCTGTTTTCAGTGTTCTAGTATTCTAAATTAAGGAGTAAGAACCTCCAAATGTCATTAGCATAGAAAATTTTACAGTGTGACTCATTTAGTATTCATGCTGAGCACTGGATACATCTTTGTAGCTTCTACTGTACATTTCATAGAGCAATAAAAAAAAAATTTCTTCACTAGTCACTGGAGTGAGGCAAGAATATTTTCACATTTGTGGCATCTTACAATACTAAATAGTCTCCAAATGAAGCAATTTACATACATTTATCCATGTAGAGATTATGGTCAACCATTACCAGCAGAAGCAGCTGATGATGTCTTCTCCCAATTATTTTTTATTAGAAAATCTCATGGGATTATAAAATCCAATATTCACAAAGGTTTCTAAACTGGAAGCTCAGAATTTCCATTTACCAGCCTTAGTCTCCATTTAAAGCTGCTCTTTGCTACAGCTTTGTGCACCTTCTTCCTCAGCTACCCAGGAGTGTTCTTTTTTCAGACATAATTAGATCACCATAAATCATATTGTGCTGGTGTAGAACTGCATAGATTTTGAGGTAATGAAAATCCTTTCCACCACCTTCTTCCCTACTCTCCTTTTTTTAATTTTTTTACAGTATTAACCTTTAGGTGCTCCCTAAATCTCACAGCAGACCATCTGATCCTTCTCAGATAAATGAGTATATTTAAGCAGGGAGTTACAACAACCCTATTAGAATAGGTTCAACAATTAAAAACACCCTTTTTTTTTTTTTTTAAACTAGGACTTGCCCGTATCTCTTCAAGGGACACATTAAGAAAGGGGATAATATAAATAAAAGCTGTAGAACATGTAGCTAACCGTGACATTGTATGCACTGCTCAGTTCCATTCTGCTTGTGTGCATTAGCAAAACTTCCTGCTGGGGAATTACCCTTGCACTAATTTCCTCCTCACGAGGAGGAACAACATCATCATGAACTACAGCTCATTAGAGAAGCAAGAACAAACTTTGAACGGTGACTTTCAAAGAAAAAAAACACCAACAAAACCACATTCCCAAACCAAAACAATGTCAACTCCGACCTCCCCAAAAAAACAACAAAAACCTAATTCCTCCAGTTTTATTTTGCCCTTTTTTTTTTTTTTTGGTAGGTTCTGATAAAACAAAGCCCTTGTGAAGCCAATTACCTTGGATTTCAGTACAGCAGGTGGAACAGGTTATATAGAAGTTTTTGTTTTGTTTTTTGAATAATAATCTGGATCCATTTCCATGGACAGTGAAGTCCAGTTAAGAATTAAGAACCTGAAATGCTTCTATTAACACTGATACCTGCACATGTGTTAGGCAGGAAAACTAAGTTGACATATTCAGGCTCGGACGCAGAAATTCCTTAACCATAATGTTGATTTTTGGTCTATACTGACTGCAAGTTGCACTACAGAAAAAAAGCAACTAAATGTTACACACATACAGGGGCACAGGACTACACAAGAATTCAAATTCATGAAACAGATAGTCAAAGATGCAAGAACTGGAAAATTGTTTACTTTTGCTCTAGACCAAGAATAAATTTGAAGTCATAACGCAATGCCATCCAACAAAACTAAGGCGATTTTTCCGTGGTTAGGTTGTAACAATTGATTTTTGAAATCCACAAAAATAAAAACACCACTTATAGAATCCAGCTTGATAGATGTTCCTGAAGTTCTTGGGTATACTGTAAAAGTTCCTTCCCCAGTTAGAATTATTTGTATGTAACTAAATAATATCAGCCTGAGCTCTGTATGACATCACCTAGCAAGTCCTCTGTTTTTCCCAAGAAGTCACTGTTCTGCAGAAGGCAGGGAACATTTGTGGGAGGCTGATAACCAAGAAAGCCCCACACACTTGACTCATCTAAAAACTTCAGCAGAGGCACAGTAGAAGATACAATTTACCAGAGCTCCAGAAAAGCAGCTGCATCCTAGAAAGAATGCAGTGAGGTCGTGGATCATATTGTTGGCCATTTCTAGCACACCAAAAGAAACAAAGCAGATAGGCATTTAATTTTTCCACTTGGCTCACTCCCAGTCTCATCCTAAACCTGATTGAGTTTAGTGCTTCAATTCTTTTTTACTCCATACACTTCATTTTACTTTCATTTTTAGAGACATTTCTTTCAGAAGAGCTGCCTGCTGAAACAGTATGTGCTTTGAAGCACAACAGTAGCTGACACCCCTACCAAAATATGGCCTATGTGGTTTGGGCCTGCTTTGCCTTTTGCTACTCAGAGTGCAACAAGTCTTGCGACTGTTCCTAAGGACAGGCCACACGGTGTTTGCAAGGGCAATACAGGACATAAGAAATGTGTCTCTGAATAAGAGACATGAGTCTATGTAAGACAGATAGCACGATAAGAGCTGCTCTGCAGCTAAATTGAGGAGGAAGGAGACTATGCATCAGACTAAAACACCCTTATTTTCATCAGCAAGTTTTACACTACTTTAATTCTCAAATAAAACCAGCCAGAAATTCAGGACAGACTACAGGAGCTATAGTAAGCATTTGGGAGGCCTGAGCTCGAAGCCTCCATTCTGAATACCCTGTAACCACATGTACCAGATAAAAATACTTGAGTAGCACTCACAAAACCACCAAAATATCTCAGATGCTTCTGAACTCAATTTTCTCTCAGATGGGCATATTTGCAGGGCTCATTCTGCATCTGGTTATCGTGCAATCTCATCCAGGTTTATATGAAATCATTCTGATCTGAAAATCCAATGAAAGAAAGACCATGTCCCAGATAATCACCTGCACTTATGGAACAGTAAATACAAATCTGTGTTTTCCTGAGCTGACACACAAAGCTTCTGCACTGGACTTTTGCTGCACGTGAACAGTTCTCAATCTATAAACAATGGTTTGGATACATCCAAATTAATCTAAAAGCAAGCCCATATGAAATGCAACTAAAGAGCTTGAAAAAGTAAACGTAGAACATGAGTTTCACAAAGGCAGAACTACCCAGCCACTCTGTGTTCTAACCTTCTCTTTTAAAGCATGGCTGAGAGACAGGTCAAAAGAGAAAAAAAAACACAACAGCTGACTGTGCAAAAGTGTCACGACTTTGCAGACAAACACGCTTTGTTGGCTAATAATACTCTTCATACGCCAGGGAGAACTGCTACCTACGCAAAATCCTTGAGATTCAAGATCAACCTAGGAGAAACCCAAACAGTGTCAGCAAGAGCATGCGCAGAAACCCAAAAGGTCACATCAAATGTTTAACTATGAAAGACACACATGTGAAAAGGGAATCTGCAAAATCAAACAGCACTGAATTTGTGTGTGCCAGAGACCTCTCAAGGAAAGCAAACAGAAGAAACCAAATAGAAGAAAAGCAGCCACAGCATGTGAGTCACCATCGTCCAAAAACCCTGCCAAGGACCAGTAATATCTCACTAAAAACTCCAAATTCTAACTAATCATATTAACTTAGTCATTAGATGCTGTCAATGGGCAATTAAATATATTTGCAAGTTTTGCAGCCTTAAGCACAAGGAATGGGCATTCATCCAGGTAACCAAATGTTCACAGAGGGAGGCATCAGCTTTTTCATAGAAGTATCTTCCAGTAAAATTGTTTCATGTAGCCAACTGAAGCAGCAATCCTTTCTCACCCCTTCAGTACTTTGCCATGGATCCTTGAATCTTTTTCCGTATTTTACAGAAATAAAAAAAGCTGTTTGGGTAGGTGACTTGTTTTAAAAAGAAACCATTTAGATGAGGAGAGAAAAAACCCTGAATACTGAACGCAGTATTTTCCACATTCACTGAATGATAATGCATTTCTTTAAACAAAGTTAACATGCAAAACAAAATTATAAAGCACAGTCATCATCATGTTATTTTCCACATTTTTTTTTAACTAGAGTAACTCAACTATGAAGAATATTAAAACACTAGTGTTTCTCTTCATTTAAACATACCTATTTTTGAGAATATCTACTATTCTTGAGGGAAAATACTATGCCTCTTTTCTAAATGCACTATAGAATACGGTCCTGCACAAAGCTGTCATTATGAGGCAATAAAATCTTATTAACAAAATAATGGACTTTCTATTTAGATACATCAAGGCCAGAACAATTATGAAGTGTTCAGTTTGAGTTCTTCACACCAGCAGCTTTCAAAACAGAACGTAAAAACATCTGTAGTCAGTTTTGTTGCCATACAGAAGAAATTCTTTACTGTGAAGATGATGAGGCGCTGGCACAGGCTGCCCAGAGAAGTTGTGGATGTCCCATCCCTGTCAGTGCTCAAGGCCAGGCTGGAAAGGGCATTGAGCAACCTGGTCCAGTGGAAAGCATCCCTACCCAGGGCAGGGGGTTGGAACTGGATGAGCTTTAAGGTCCTTTCCAACGCAAACCAATCTGTGATTCTGTGACTGGTCCCCCACAAAAGGTGTTACAAAGGAGAAGGAGCAAGGCTATCAGCTTCCACCCACATCAAGTCCCCTCAAATAACACGTGTGAAGAGCAGAAATCATCAAGGTGTACATGGGCACTGTCATTAACACAAAGGAATCACGCAGATTGAAGCTTTCAGGAGGACAAGGATCTGTAAGAACACCAGGAAAGTACTTACAGGGGACAGGGAGAAACCTATTGCATCTAGGGACACCGGCTGTACAACTCAAAAGCTAACCCAGAAGTACATACAGACTGTGAAACAAAGGGAGTTACTGCAGGCATTACAGATATTCCAGAAAGCCAAGATATCACCCCCTCACTGCACACTGTAACAAAGTGTCAAAACAAGAATATTTCTCGTGCCTTCTCATTTGCCCTATTCACCCAGAAACTCCGCTGGGACTTCACGTTTTAATGTGCATCTTTCTGTTATCTAGAAATATTTTGTGGCTGAGTAACAGAAGCTGCTTTTATTGTGGCAATCAGAAGGGAGTGTAACTACAATGTTATGATCAGCATTTTGGTATAATCTAGAGCTTAATGGCTTGTATAATTGTTCTAAGTTCTCACTCAAGTTTACATTTGAGTTGCACCAGTGTTTCTGTTTCACAGCAGATCTGACCAAACAAAGTTGGTTTGAAGCTCTTAACACCATATAATAAACTGAAAACATTTTACATAAAGAGGAAGGTTTATCTACACACCAAGCTTTATGGAAATGTTTATATAGTCAATAGTACACACCAAGAAGGCAAAGAACAATGCCAGCCAACTTGCAACAGAGAAGTTCTGCCAAACTTCAGCAAACTACTACAGAAAACAAGCCTATCCAGAATAATTGCTGAAGAACTTGTCCTTTTTTTGTCTTTGACTGGAGAATGCACTAATTTTTATTACATCACATAGAAAGTGTAACACTCATCTCAACATGAGACAAGAAATATCAGTTACTCATAGGTTGCATACTGTTTTTAATAACTTCAGAATAGCAAGGGAAATTTAGAAAGTAGACGTTCTTCGATTAAGTCACACTATTTCATCATGAAAATAACCAAAATGTAATACTTTTCTGGGAAAAAAAAAAAAAGTGAAGTAAAATGGCACTTCTGAAAAAGAAACAAGAATACAAGAAGTACAAGAAAATGTAATTGGGTCCCCGCTATCCGATGGGATTTGCTGAACAACAGCCACATCTAAAAACTAAAACAGCTTGTAGTCAAATAGAAGACAATTATAAAAGAAAGAATATTTCACTTGTAGTTTGTAGAGGGACTGAATAGTGATTTTGATTGCTCGTATTTATCTAGTGTGTGCATTTAGTTCTACACTTCTGCCCTGAAAGTACTGTTGCCTACAGAACTTTTGGACTTGTTTACTTTCTATTTTAAACTAAAAATGCAGAACACTAAATTAGTAATTGTTATCTACCAGTGAGAGTCTTCTATTTGCTCTCCCTTAAGTATGTCTTTTGTTACCCAGAAAACATGTAATTCAGGATTTAGGGGAAAGTGACCACGAGCTACATTAACACCCTGTGAGTGAAAAAGAAATAAACATTTTAACTTGTCTGCAACAGTCACATTCTTTTCTCAGTAGAAACCAAGTCCTTTTTGGTGGTGCTTGATTTACCCTCAAATATCTTCTTATATTTCCCTTTCCACGTAGTTTTTCAATCAAAATAAAAAATGATAATCCTGATATTGCTTTGAAATCTATTCCTTACTATTTGAATCTCTTAATCTATTTCTCCTGTCCACTCATACCTGCAGCTGTAACATCCAGACATCCTTTTCTCTGCTTAATATGCCCTCAAAAGCTTGTAACTCAGCTCAGCCTTCTTAACCTCATTTTTCTCTCCTTTCAGAGCACCCCCTCCAAATTTTCAGTAATAATTTTACTTCTTCCTAGTCCATTAATTACGATATTATTATTTCTTATATCTTCACATTCTTTCAACTGTTTTTCAACTATTCAGCATCTTCACCAACCTTTCATTAGATAACACAAGCTTGCATAATCCCAAGCAGCAAAATCTAACAGTCCAAGTTGGCAAAAGCCCTTGCTTTCCCTTACAAGGCTCATTTCTTCATCACACCCAATATCACCTTTTTAAAATATTGTTGTATTTTCTTCCTAGTCCATTGTCCATATGACAGCAGAATTGTTCTTGTTTTCCCTACTCATTTTAAAAACTTGCCTTGAGCAATGGTTTCCTCCTGCCTTCCTGTAGCCAAAGGAGAGGAAAAGAAACAAAGCTCACACTCTTATGGCTTACAAGGAGTTTAAAATTTTTCAGATGCTTTGGTGTCTTTGAATTTATAAATGTTTTGCCAATATACTTAAGACAATTTGTTTTGCAATTGAGCTTCATATTTAGGATTAGTTTCCTCTGTAAAGTAAAACTAATTCCCAAACATAGTATGCACTAAGTGCCATGAGCCAGAAACACTGCTTTAGGTTGTTTTATTCAGTGAATTAAATCAACTCTTGTAGAATGGGAACAATAAAAATGTCCTATTTTTTTCATTATGAGCTAAATTATTAATCACCTAAGTACTGGGTATGGGATCATTAAGTAACAATTATTTCAAATAGGCATTTGGTCTAACATTTCTACTCTTTTATATTCTCCATAATTACTGGATTGGCTAAATGATGACTAAGGTAGTGCTTCCTTGTTGCAAGAAAAACAGTTACAGGGTTATCTAAGGTCACAGTCAAAATAATTTCAAGTGTAATCAGCAAGTATCCACTTGTCAGCAAGAAAGTATTTACCTATAGATAACTTTGGATTCATATTTCTTTGGAGATTGAATTTTCCAATTTGAAACTTAGTCCATTTTAATTTTCTTCCTTTTAAAAATAAAATCTTATCCAAGTGGTCTGGAACACACGAGTTTTGTGATACCTTTACGAAAGAGACTTAATTATTAGTTTATTAGTATCAGTTAAACTCTCCTTTCCATTTTTTTTGATTTGTTTTCTCCACAAGTATCATTAACAGCTCATGATGCTAATAAAACATGGGTATGTGATAAAAAACAGACTGATATAATAGGCTTATAACAATATGACACTGCAAGGGTGTTTTATTTATCAGACAAAACTAAGATGAAGAACAACATTATTTATCACAAATCAGAGCACTTCAAAAATTTCTTTTACACACGTTACAGTTTCACAAAAGTCCTGCTGAAGACCACCAGAAAAAAAACACAGAAAAAAATTAATAGCTAATAATCAAAGAAGAAACAGAACTGTGAGCAAAACTCAAATGCAAATACACCTATACCAGAGAATCACTCTGCCTTACAAAGATGAGACAGGACCAAAGAGGGCCCAGTTGGGAATTATAAACATTCCCACATAGGCTTATTCACTACAGACCTTTGGTCTCTTAAAATTTACTCATCCAAATTTACTTATCTTCCCCTCATCTTTGCAAACTGAGAGTGCCTCAGTGAGTTTTAGTCAGCCATTGATAGAACCATTACATTGGAAAAGACTTTGAAGATGAAGTCCAACCATTAAGCTGCCAAATTCAGCCCTAAACCACACTCCCGGTTATGATGTTTGATTCTCACTCATACTGTCTAGGAAAGCAAAGATCTCCTGAAAAGTAACCTGAAAAGTCCCAAGATGTATGTATCAATACCAGAATTAATAATAACCATGCTCCACATTCCCTCTGTACTTACTCTTGGACAGAAGCAAGGTGATGGCAAAATATCTTAGTTACAAGCACTGTTTAGACACTATTCCCTACCCAACCATGCTTTGGTGCTTACAACTATTTTATTTCTTCTATTAATTTGGAAGAATAAAAGGTATTTTGATGGCTTACGTCCTCATATTTCTCCCTCCACCTTTATTTAATTTCCTGCTGTCTCAAATGGAATGAAAAATTATTAATAATGCCAAATTCTATCATCCTGCTTGAAGCCCCCTTGGATTAAGTTCATCAGAAGTAACAGCCTTCAGCAACCTATTTCCTTGGCAGTTTGAGGTTTAGATACTCCTTGCACTTACTGATATTAATCATGCTGGTTGATCTTCCTGAACCCTTCTGTTAACTATCCTTTACCAAAAAGCCTCTTCCATGAACCTGTGATTTTACAGATTAGGTTGGTTGATCACATCAATCAATTGCTCCGCTAAAACATTTCTCAAAAGTGCCTCCTGATACAGACAAAAGGTGAACTGATGTTCTTCCCCTCTTAGGTGCGTGATTAAACACAGAGCTCATAACTAAGTTTCAAATTAGAGCAGATGTATTTATTAAAGAAGCACCAGGTTTCTTTGACATGCATGTCAAGGCATTTCAGCTTTAAGAATACGAAAGGCTTTTGAATTTTAGAGCAAGTAACAGCCCAAAATGCCTATAGGAAAAAGCTCATAGACCAAAAAATAACATGGTTAAAAAGATTTGTATTATTCAGAACCTAAATTCTATGCCTTCTGGAGCTTTGTACATAAACTGTACCGGTGTAAGACAATCTATATCCAGATCTGCATGCTGTTGCTGCATAAAAAAAAAAAAAAACACACCAAAACCAATCATTTGCATCTGATTTCAACACAGGTACTTTAAAATTTATCTGCAAATACAATGATGGTTTCATTTGTCAATTTTAGGAGACTAACTACCTAAACAATACCTCTCTGACGTCTTTGTTGTTGGCATTTTACTCCACACACATATCCTACAAAGAAATTACTAAAGCAAAAACATGCTCTAATTTCTGGTGAGAAAGACAACTAAAAATGGTGAGAACTCCCTTTAAAACAAACACTCCTTTTTAGCAACAGCAATATTGGACTATTTCCCCCCCACCAGGTATTATCATCCAGACTCTGCTCATCTGCCAGAAAACTATAAACTGTTAACAAGTGCTCCATTGAAATAAAAATTAACTTGGTCAGTTCTGTTACTGCTAAAATATTATTCCAATCTAATAGATCTTTGTTAACACAGTATGAGGTAGAATTATATTACAGTAATAGAGCAGACTATCTTTCAAGTTTTTTTGGTTTAACAGCCATTCTTGAGTTAGAAGGAAAAATAGCTGAGTATATATTCATTTTCAATGAAAGCAAAGTTATCTGATAATAAATGACCCATTAGTTTGCTCATAATTCTGTCAGAGTTATTACAGTCTTTAGGTTCTGAATGACTGTAATTTACTATAATTGGTTTGCAGGACAAGAGATAAATTTGACTTGCTCAATTGCAGATTCACTAAAATAATTTTGAACATCCAAATTATTTCAGAACATAACAGTCATGACAGAAATGTAACAAAAACAAAGAATGTTAATGAAAGAAATGTTATTTGAGGTTTTTTTTAACAAGATTGATTACTGAAAATTACCAGTCTGCCTCAAAGTTTATTCCTAACATTACATAGATTTTGTCTTGTGCATAAATCTTCCTGTAATCAATCCTTATATTGATGTTTAGAAGGATGATGTGGCTAAGATACAACTTCAAATATTTCTACACATACTGCATGGATATGAGGCTCTGCTGAACGTTTAAACTTTCTCTCAAATATACTTGGACACTAAAATATGAACACAAAACAAGAAACAGAGAAATTTGAAGTTTGCATGGAAATGTAAAAGCTATTTTGGGGTTTTTTTAATTATTATTTTTTTTTAGGTTGCAACATTTATCCAAGTTTCTAACAGTTCAGAGGTCTTCCAAACCTTCAAACTGGAATTGGTTTGGTTTTATTGATTGTTGATCCTAATGCAAACTATGAAACGGAAAGCAGTATGACAACTGTGGGGCAGAGATTAAGACATGTTTCAGAAATCTTTGCTTAAATTTAATCTTACCACTTCAGAAAAAAAAAAAAAAAACACTAGTAACTACACTTGTTAAATGCAAAATGTGACATCTTTGCTGCCTTGACCTCCCTTCTGTTTACTTGCTACTCAAAAAGGAAAAGCTATATATTCTCTACATTTATGTTCCTTTGAGAATCACAAAGCACTTCAGTTTCAATTTTTGTGCTCTGATTCCTCCTAAGATAACAAATCAAAGTGCTATCATGTATTTAAGTACAACAGCTTTTTTTTTTTTTTTTAGGGAAAATACAGATCATTATGGACTTCACTGGTTACTGAGATGTTCACTCCTGTGCAGTTCTCTGAACGACTCATCTCAGTCTCAGAAACCCTCAGCCAAGGAAGGTAAATGTATTGCTTGGCAAGCTCAATCTTCCACAGGTGGTACAGTAACAAGATTAAAACTAAGTTTCAGTTCAAAAATTAAGAGTCTTATTTCCACAGACAAACATAGTCTGTTACTGTGATCAAGTCAAACCCCAAAGATCTTGCCTTATCACATTAGGATTTGGTTCCCAGTGGATAAAGCTGAGATTAGAACCCACATCCATATCCTGAATGGGATGTCTGAAGGGAAAAGAAATGGCCAATATTTTTATAATGGTTGATTTCAGCTGGAGCTAAAAGGTGTTGGTAAGCCCTGAATCTCATTTTCTCCTAGTCATACTTGAAAGCTGAACCAGCCAAAGATGCATCTTAAATGAGAGTTTGTTCTTTCAGCAGCTGAGCTTGGGATATATTTCAAAGTAACAAGGTACCAAATTATTCCTGCAGAAGAAATAACTGCGACCCTGCAGCCTGAAAAAAACATGACAGGTCAAGAGAGGACATGACATGATTCTGAATTAAACACAAAGAAGAAAGAATAAACTTGCTTTCTCCCCATGAAGACCTAGGGTGTGTAAAATCAGAACAACTTTAAACGAGGTATCCTTTGACAGCTGTAAAAAAAAGCAAAGAATTTTTTCTCCGGGAGAGCCTTGCCGAAAAAATGAAATAAAACCCAGAGCCTCATGCACGTGTCACTGAGGAGAGTGACACACATCCCTTTCCATCCCCCCAGGAACAGCATCAGACGCTGTCACACTAATGAGGATGCAGGTGTTTGAAAACTCCAGATGGAAGCGCTTGTGCAAACACAGGACTGATGTTGTCCTGTGCCACCAACCTCACAGGCGCCACAGGTGCCTGTTGTTCTGACCAAAGCTTCTAGTTACTTGAACTGAGCTGGATTAACTGTGCTGAGAGAGCTAAACCACAAGAAATCCTTGGCAATTCTTTCTTACGCCGACAAATTTTCCAAAGGCACAGAAAGTCTGAGCAGCCGTGTTCGCTGTGCACATATCTGACAGGGCATGCAAATTTATTACTCTTTGTGGGGTGAAAATAGGGAAATTCTAGGCAAAATTACAGTCCCTTCCTTAAAATCCACTCCACAAAAAACCAAAGTCCCCTTCCTCTACTCCTTTCATTTTCCTCAAACTTCCAACAAGGAGCAGGTTAACACTAACTCTGTTGAAATCAGTTTATCAGTACACATTGGTATTATCACCATCAAATAAAGTGATTCAGAAACCACAACTTGAGAAAAAACACAAATCATTAGCGATGAAAAATAAGCTCAAAAAAGGGTGAAAGGTTAGCTTTGATTTTTCACACTCTGAAATACCAGGTTCTAAGTGCTCTTCAGTTAATTAGAAGAAAACTGAATAGAAATGGTTAACAACTCAACTATAGGTCATCCTCAAGAATTCTAAAACCCTTACTAATTGAGCAATTAGAGTGAGTGTAAATATTTCAAAATTCACATTCTGTTTTATTGCTTTTGCTCTTAATCTGCTTTTGTCTACTTGGTAAGAAAATCTTTCAGGACTTTTTTTTTTGGAAGCTGCATTTCTAAAAAAAAAAAACTAACAAACCAAAAACCTGAGTGCACTAGAAAGGAGGAAAGACAAGAAGACAATGATCAAGAACTTGGGACTGATTATTCTGAAAAAGAAATCATGTTCCAGCTCTGTTATATAAAGAAAAAAATTTAGATGGAAATTTGCAAGGAAAAAAATCCCCAGTTTTTCACCTACAAAGTGGGAATTTATTTACTTTTTCTCTTAACTATGCCAAAAAGACAAAAGTATACAGTAACATTAAAAAGCAGAACATTCTGCTAGTTTTTCTTTTGCAGAAGTGCTATATAATTGAGCTTAATTATCCACAGTTGAAATTTTACTTTTTAAGCTCAAATTTACAGAAAATCTTCCTAGAAAGGCTTATACTTAGATTTGTTGCATATGACATTAAAAACAGAACGCTATTATATAGGAAAATCTTGAAATGTCATACTATAAGAGATGCACTAGTACTTCAGATTTTCCTCATCCTTAAATGCATTCTTATGAGTTATTTATTAGAAATAACTCTCCGAATTGAGACTTGTGTTTTCCATCATCTTCATCAATGTAGTATCTCAGCACACTAGAAACATTTATTTATTTATGATTTATTTTTACAAAAAAAAAATTTTATTAGGTAAAGAGGTATGTTGCCACATCTTTAAGGATGAGGAAAATAAAACATGACAGTTAATACTGAGGAATATGTTTACAGTGGCCCTTTAAAATTTCTGTAGCATCACAACCACCAACTATCCCACACACACATACACTCCAGAGAACTTATTTTCTGTGTTCATAATAAACCTTTTTTATGGATTTAATTTTGTTCAAGTTACGAATTCTCAACATGGGTGTTGTGCACGGGTACAAGTGTGCTAGCATTCGTAATAATGTTTGGTGATTAAAAAAAATTTTGTCAGAGAAAACACTTTTGAGAAGGTGATTTCAGAAAGATCTACTAGCTGCTTCATTAGTTACACGATACTTTTCCACACAATGCCTAAAAAAGTTAAAGTACAAAATGACAAAATATCAAGTTTTTACTGCCCACCTTATTTTACATTCCTACTCATGCTGGGATATCAGATCCAATATCAGACATGGATGGTTGGGAAGGATATTCAGCATCTTCATGGGCTTGACTTTGTGGCAGGGCATCAAGTCTCCCAGAGCCAGAAAGCCCCCGAGTGATGGGACCCGTGCTGAAAAACCTGGGCTGCAAACCTGCGGTGTTTTGGCTCAGGAAATAGAGCCAAGGAACGGTGCTGGGTAGCCTTTGGCATTTCTACACCCAACATCTTGCCAGGAAAGTACAGCTACTACAAAATGCCAAAGGGATTCCAAGGCACCTAATTTCCCCCGCTTTTCTCAGGCAAATGCTGAGCAGCTCCCACCTAAGTCTGCTATCACTGACAAGAGAAGCCATTCTATCACTGATAGGAGAAAAGTCATACAATTCTGGTTTAGAAAACCCTTAAAGCCCTCTTCCTTTCTGAAATAGGATATTGATTCCAGAGTGTTGCACGAGTTTAAGACTGTGATTCCTGGCACAGCACCACCTGTAGCTATACTTCTAACAATTTTCTTATTTTCTTCCTTCAGATTTCCAGCAAGGTAACTGAAGTCACCCTTCTTCCTTACTGTGATGGTGTCTACAAATCTACTCTGAGACACCTACCATGGAAGTGACTAGATATTAAAGTCATTTTGATGAGCAACACTTTGGAGACATATAGGAAAAGCTGGTTTAAACTGCATCAAAGTTGGAAGCCATGAGAGCAGTAATCTTCTGGAATGGCTTAAAGTGGAAGACCATTATTTTTCTTCTCCCTAATTTATCTATTTCATTCACTACATGACTTTATTTCTGCACCAAGTTACAGCAGAGACCCTAGAGACAACAGCTTCATTAACTGTACAACTCTCATTCATTCTCCAAATACCCTCCATTAAATTGAGTAAGAATCCAGTGAAAGACAGTGTGTGAACATGTAATTAAAGACAATTATAATACATACTCACAGGGAGAATGGGGGGTAAATTAAAATTGAAGAAGTCACATGAATTCTGACATTCCTAACTGGTACAAGATTATAACCTGCAACAGCTGTGTGAACTAGCAAGAGAGGGAAATGGAGCACATGTTTTCTGTGAGTGCATTTTGTGGCTCCTTGCCAACATCTGGCAAAGTCTGAGACTCAGGAATTCTGGATTCTCTTCCAGATTCTTCAAGCAGTTCAAAACCTTTTGCACCTGCCTCTGCTAATGAAGTTTATCGCTCCCAAATAATCTTCTTGATTCAATTCCCAGTGGTTTACTCCCTGCTCTATTATGTTCCCTATTTGCCACTTCAGCTGAGCACAACAGGCCCATTCTTCACCCCTACCCAGACAATTCACTGTGCTAAGCACCACCCCATCACTTACCTTGCCTTCAAATATTAACACATACATTACACAGCCCCACTTCTAACAGTGTTTAAGCATTCAGATCACGTAAAAAAGCCAGCTCCAGAAAACAAGAGCACATGGAAAAATAAAACCTATCTCCTACCATGCCTGCATGCTTGAAAAATCACAGTTAACATCACAATATCTTAGGAAATTTTAAAAAGAATAAATAAATAAATTCCTTTTCTTTCCTCAACTTTAACTGAAAGCCTAATGGCACAATAGAGATAAAATTAGAATCTCAGTCTCTAAAACTACAATAAGTGTTCTTATTGATGTGCATGATTATAGAGAACTTACACTACATTTAGTGGCATCTGCTCCTCTCTGTATAACATACTTCATTTACCTGTGGTAGTAAAGCTCATAAAACACGGACCCACCTCCACTAATTCAAAATCTATCTACCCAAAAAAACCCAAACCACTAAACAAAAAAACAAACCAACCAATCAACCAACAAAAAAACCCAGAAAAGAAACCATGCCCAAGGAACAAAAGAAAGGAAGAGAATGTCAGTCAGAAGTTTCAGTGTAATTTCATGGAAGCTGAAGGGAGATGTAATGACTCGAAACAAGCCAAGGCTGTTTTTCCAGGAGTCACTGGAAAAGGATAGCACTTATCTGCAGTTGGTAGCAGCGCTGAGAAGCAGCTTGCTGATGTTAAATAGAGGTGCTCACACACCTGAAGAACAGTGAGGGAGAAAGTTTAGAAGCGCCAATAACCAGGAAATGGAAGCTGCCTTTGTAAAAAGGAGAAAGAGAAGCCTTGGCGTTGAGCAGAAAAAACAAGGAAAAAAAGATCCCAAGGGATTCTAAATCAACAAAAGGAGATATGTTTAATCGGATACCATCCCACAAACAGCTTGTAAATTACTGACTTGACAATTCTAATCCCAGAGTTATTTTTCAGTCCAACTAAAAGCTGAAAAAGTTTATAGATAGGAGTAAGCCAAAATACACACAAGTTATCTAAAAGAAAAAAAAAGTACACACAATAAATTTGCATGCTTTTAGTGATAATAGGAAGTACAAGGGGCAAATGAGGACTTGCAAATGATCTTAATGAGACTTTGTGAGACTTCCAAAAAAATTGTACATGAATTTCAGTGCAAGTCAACACACTGGCTTTTTGCCCAAAAAACGGAATGCCAGTGATTATTGAGAAAATAAAACAAAACAGAGGTCATCACTGAACCACAGTATAGATCCAGTTTGCCTCCATCTTGAATACTGTGTTAGGTTCCAATCACTCCATCTACAAGGATGTAGGGAAAAAAATGCTGGGAAAAACTCAGAGCAATAGCAATGACAAACTCATGCAGCAACTAAGGCATTTAAAAGCCATGACTACAAACTCTACATAGTCATGAGTGGCAGAGAGCGAGCAGTTAAGTATCACCGTATATTCTAACATGTGAGCTAGAAGTTACCAAAATGAATTTGTAATTTAAAACAAAAGGAAGCTGTTTCCTTGCAATGGGAGATAAAGTAAGTGAAAACTAAATGTTACACTGGGGCCAGGCAAGTTCATGGAATAACAATCCAAAGAGGGTAGCCAAGTAGGTAAAACCCCACATCTGGCTCTAGAAGTTCCCAAAATTAAGGAACAGAGATATCATAAACACTCGTGCCACTGTGTTCACTGCTGGAAACAGAATGATTTATGGTCCTCAATACCAATTCAGTCCAGTCACATGTTCTTCTGCATC
>NW_020956242.1:43244-47189 GCF_003031625.1 Empidonax traillii
TGGAATAACAATCCAAAGAGGGTAGCCAAGTAGGTAAAACCCCACATCTGGCTCTAGAAGTTCCCAAAATTAAGGAACAGAGATATCATAAACACTCGTGCCACTGTGTTCACTGCTGGAAACAGAATGATTTATGGTCCTCAATACCAATTCAGTCCAGTCACATGTTCTTCTGCATCTGGGCTACAATGTCTTCTATAGCTTGGTTATTAGGAATCCAAAGGAGGACGAAAAGTTTAAGCTGTAAATCAGCATCAGCTCCTGTCTCGAGTGAAATGTTGACTGATTTGCCCCTTCAAATCTAAATTTCCTTCCACTAGCTGGAAATCAAGAAATGAACTCTTCCCAACTCTTGTAGTTTGCCAGTGTTTATGAATCACCAAGTAAAAGCATCTTTGTGTACCAAAGGGCTGCTTCCTTTAAGTCCTTGTCAGCATACAGAATAATTTGCCCTATGCTGAGGGGGTGGGGGTGGTAAGAAATCCTCGGGGCAAAGAGCTTTGTCTAATTTACCTAAAAGACAAAATATAGTTTTATTTGAACTGTAAGGAAGTTAAGTTCATCAGTTTACTT
This sequence comes from Empidonax traillii, assembly GCF_003031625.1. Classification (NCBI taxonomy): domain Eukaryota; kingdom Metazoa; phylum Chordata; class Aves; order Passeriformes; family Tyrannidae; genus Empidonax; species Empidonax traillii. The sequence continues at coordinate 43,818 of NW_020956242.1, forward strand.
GCTTCCAGTTCTACTATCTCTGTTTCTGAAATGAAAACAGAACTACTCCAAAACATGGTGTTTGTCCAAAGGAAAGCCCAGTAAGGCCTGATTTCATTACTACCACTTGCTTAGACCTACCTATATAATCTATGCCAAATTATCAGAGAGAACCAAGTATGTTCATCCCCAAAACCCAAATGGAACCTTATGTAAAAGTATTTAGACAACTGACAAGATACGTATTTCAAACATCTTCCTTACGCATTAAGCATAGGCCTGAAGACTGACGTCATTCTGACTGTTTCAGAAATATTGTGCAAATTGTCTGGGAAAAAACGGAAACTTTTTCAACCTGTTCAAGTTATCTTTAAGAACAGAAAGGTCCTTATTGGTTGATAGAAAATGTGGTCAATTAAAAAAAATTAACAGAAAAAAATCAAAGTTTCCTCCAACCACCGTTCCAGCTATTCTCCTTCCCTACATACAAATCTCCATTTTGATGGAAACTGGTTGTAAAAAGACATAAGCAATATCACTGAGTTCTTTTCTAGGCAGATATGGAAAGACTGCACTAGTCTGATAAAGTTTGGGGATGAATTGAAGGACAACTGCAGAATCAACTGCATCTCTGCACTTGAGTTCCAGTTATGTTGCCAGGTTACATAAGAATACAGGAAAACAGAATCAGAAGACATCCTCTGTTAAAGGTTCCAGCTATTAGCTCAGTATAATAGAAGAAGCTTGTTAACACTGCAAAAACAAGTAGGAGAGAAAGGTCGCAGTTTCTTCTGACAAATCTGTTACTGCATATTCCTAATTTAGCTGGTATTGTGTTCATGAGGATTCAGAAATGAAAAAAGAACACTCAAAAACTCCATATTCTTTCAATATAAAAACTACTTTTAGTAGTTAATGCTTCACTGTATCCGTAACAATATTACTTCTTGTAGTGGTTGAGGGAAATTCAGCATTTTTATATCAGACCTTAAAATTTGAAGATAGAGAAACCAGAACTAGACTGTGCATGGGTTCATTTCATCCAGAAAACCCTACTACATGATTCTCACACTTTAACCCTGTTATTTGCCTCAATTGCAACCTTCAAGGGAGTTTTCTTTATTCCAGCCAGCTGAAAAAGCCTCTCATTAAGCTTGTTTCTTTCATAGCAGAACCTCTGCAATCTCAACAACTGTTCCAAATATTTTCTGTGGGTGTAATACTACAGTAACTTTTTCAGCGGTTATTTCCTAATAAACTCTAAGTAAATCAAACGAGCTTTCCTTTGTTTCTGCTTAAAATGTCTTGGCCTGACAGCATTTCTAATATTAAGCAACGAGGTTAACTCGTGAAAAGTCCCCATCCAGTAGCTCAGCTGTGATCTTTTTATTATTACCTAATCACAGCCCACTTCTTATTGCAAAGTGAAAAAGAAAGAGAGGAAAAAGAAGTGTGACCTCTTCCACACTTTTTCAACCAGGACAAATGAATTCATTATGCCAACTTTTGGTTTAAAGCTTTAGATATAACATCACTTCTTGCTGCACAACAATAATCAAAAAATGATGCATAGGTTGCAATGATAACCAGATTCAGTCAACAGTCAGATTTCTATTCAATAAAACAAAGGGAGGCATCTGAATCATTATTCACTGAATTATTCAGAACTACCTGAAATTTGCTATTTCCAAATATTAGTAACAAGCCTGATCAGATAGAACAAAGTCAAATGGAAAGTCTTCTGCTTTTATGCAGGTATCCTCTACGGATTAAGCCTACAACTTACTTCAATAGTACAAAAAGTCTAAAATCTTCTACACAAATTTTAAGCAACCAAACTCTGCTGTGAAGGCTGATTTAGAACAAACGGACTGATTGATATCTTTCATCATTTTTAGTTCAGTAAAACAATGCTGCACATGCCATTGTGAAGCTGTTGTCTAGTATGCTGTGCCCCATCATCAGTTATACAGAACTACATCCTCATCATTTTCCTCGGTGTGACTCAAATTTCAGCTGAAGCACCAAGTCACCAGCTGCCTCAAAGTAAGAATTCTGTGAGCATTCACTTGCCTGACAGACTAGTGTCAGCACAACTGATCTGATTTTCACTGCAGCGCAACTGTACAGGCTACAAAGAGCACATTATCTGTACCACTGATGAGCTAACAACAAAGTTTCTCCACATTTCTCAGCTGTGCTGAGTATTTCCCCATCACCTCCTAAGGATGGCTGCAGTGTGACAGTCACCAAAACCAACGTGTCCCTGAGCTTGAAAAAGTGTAGCAAACAATTACAGATGATTATACAAAATTACTGTTTGTTAGATATCCTTGAGAAATTCAGTATCTACACTGACTGCTACTATTAAGTCTCAGGGTTCAGGGTGTTATACCACTCTGCGCTGGTAGATGCTGTTCATTACACATTCCTTCACAAGTCTCGATCTCAGCAAGTATTGTTTGTCTCGCTGCCTCATAAAGCTCCAATCTCCATAGAAGTAAATATCTAATTCAGCACAAAACCATCTTGAACAATATTCCCTTAACAGGAGAGTTCATATCCAGGTCTTATTTTGAAAATTCTTCATAACTCTGAAATCCTAGCATTTCCTCTACTGATCCCTGCTATTTCAGTTTGCATAATTTATCTTTTTGCACATAAGAACTTACTTCAGAAATTAAAGCTGCAGCTTGGGCTTCTGAACGTTTCTTCTGAAACACACAACATAATTCCTAACACCTTGAACCCTTCATATTCTTCCCCAACTCACACTACTGCTCCTGTCTCGTTTGATCTCTCCTTCTAACCATTTTATTCCCACTGTAAATTATTCTTAATAAATTACATAAGTGAATTTGTGTATTCCCTATTTTTAATTCACTTCCTAATACTTCTTAATCAAGTGGAACAGTATGGAACATTTTTTTTTTTTAAACCATTGACTGAAAACACCTAAGTATTGTATGTAAACACATATGAGTAACAGTATTTGTGGAGAATGGTCATATTATAAAATCCAGGTATGTAAAGTCCTTTAAAAAAGTCCTTTTTTAAAAAAGCAAACAAACAAACAAAACAAAAACAAAACAAAAAAACCCCAAAACATAAAAACATCTTAACCAAAAAACCAAACTGAAATGAAACAAGTGTTCCTCTTATTTAATTTATATCACTGCAATATCACTTCAAGAACTCACAAGGTGTATTATTTTCAAAAAGTTCCTTTACGCCCTGATGAGCTAGAGAGACAAATTCAGATCTACCTGGGTCACAGCTGACAGAAAGCATTGAGTTGCATGCAGAAAAAAAAAAAAAAAAAAAAAAAAAAAAAAAAAAAAAAAAAAAAAAAAAAAAAAAAAAAAAAAAAAAAAAAAAAAAAAAAAAAAAAAA
>NW_020956242.1:47210-51097 GCF_003031625.1 Empidonax traillii
TGGAATAACAATCCAAAGAGGGTAGCCAAGTAGGTAAAACCCCACATCTGGCTCTAGAAGTTCCCAAAATTAAGGAACAGAGATATCATAAACACTCGTGCCACTGTGTTCACTGCTGGAAACAGAATGATTTATGGTCCTCAATACCAATTCAGTCCAGTCACATGTTCTTCTGCATCTGGGCTACAAAGTCTTCTATAGCTTGGTTATTAGGAATCCAAAGGAGGACGAAAAGTTTAAGCTGTAAATCAGCATCAGCTCCTGTCTCGAGTGAAATGTTGACTGATTTGCCCCTTCTATTCTAAATTTCCTTCCACTAGCTGGAAATCAAGAAATGAACTCTTCCCAACTCTTGTAGTTTGCCAGTGTTTATGAATCACCAAGTAAAAGCATCTTTGTGTACCAAAGGGCTGCTTCCTTAAAGTCCTTGTCAGCATACAGAATAATTTGCCCTATGCTGAGGGGGTGGGGGGTGGTAAGAAATCCTCAGGGCAAAGAGCTTTGTCTAATTTACCTAAAAGACAAAATATAGTTTTATTTGAACTGTAAGGAAGTTCATCAGTTTACTTGCTTCCAGTTCTACTAGCTCTGTTTCTGAAATGAGAACAGAACTACTCCAAAACGTGTTGTTTGTCCAAAGGAAAGCCCAGTAAGGCCTGACTTCATTACTACCACTTGCTTAGACCTACCTATATAATCTGTGCCAAATTATCAGAGAGAACCAAGTATGTTCATCCCCAAAACCCAAATGGAACCTTATGTCATAGTATTTAGACAACTGACAAGATACGTATTTCAAACATCTTCCTTACGCATTAAGCATAGGCCTGAAGACTGACGTCATTCTGACTGTTTCAGAAATATTGTGCAAATTGCCTGGGAAAAAACAGAAACTTTTTCAACCTGTTCAAGTTGTCTTTAAGAACAGAAAGGTCCTTATTGGTTGATAGAAAATGTGGTCAATTAATAAAAAATTAACAGAAAAAAAATCAAAGTTTCCTCCAACCACCGTTCCAGCTATTCTCCTTCCCTACATACAAATCTCCATTTTGATGGAAACTGGTTGCAAAAAGACATAAGCAGTATCACTGAGTTCTTCTTTTCTAGGCAGATATGGAAAGACTGCGCTAGTCTGATAAAGTTTTGGGATGAATTGAAGGACAACTGCAGAATCAACTGCATCTCTGCACTTGAGTTCCAGTTACGTTGCCAGGTTACATAAGAATACAGGAAAACAGAATCAGAAGACATCCTCTGTTAAAGGTTCCAGCTATTAGCTCAGTATAATAGAAGAAGCTTGTTAACACTGCAAAAACAAGTAGGAGAGAAAGGTCGCAGTTTTTTCTGACAAATCTGTTACTGCATATTCCTAATTTGGCTGGTATTGTGTTCATGAGGATTCAGAAATGAAAAAGGAACACTCAAAAACTCCATATTCTTTCAATATAAAAACTACTTTTAGTAGTTAATGCTTCACTGTATCCATACCAATATTACTTCTTGTAGTGGTTGAGGGAAATTCAGCATTTTTATATCAGACCTTAAAATCTGAAGATAGAGAAACCAGAACTAGACTGTGCATGGGTTCATTTCATCCAGAAAACCCTACTACATGATTCTTACACTTCAACCCTGTTATTTGCCTCAATTGCAACCTTCAAGGGAGTTTTCTTTATTCCAGCCAGCTGAAAAAGCCTCTCATTAAGCTTGTTTCTTTCATAGCAGAACCTCTGCAATCTCATCAACTGTTCCAAATATTTTCTGTAGGTGTAATACTACAGTAACTTTTTCAGCGGTTATTTCCTAATAAACTCTAAGTAAATCAAATGAGCTTTCCTTTGTTTCTGCTTAAAATGTCTTGGCCTGACAGCATTTCTAATATTAAGCAACGAGGTTAACTCGTGAAAAGTCCCCATCCAGTAGCTCAGCTGTGATATTTTTATTATTACCTAATCACATCCCACTTCTTGTTGCAAAGTGAAAAAGAAAGAGAGGAAAAAGAAGTGTGACCTCTTCCACACTTTTTCAACCAGGACAAATGAATTCATTATGCCAACTTTTGGTTTAAAGCTTTAGATATAACATCACTTCTTGCTGCACAACAATAATCAAAAAATGATGCACAGGTTGCAATGATAACCAGATTCAGTCAACAGTCAGATTTCTATTCAATAAAACAAAGGGAGGCATCTGAATCATTATTCACTGAATTATTCAGAACTACCTGAAATTTGCTATTTCCAAATATTAGTAACAAGCCTGATCAGATAGAACAAAGTCAAATTGAAAGTCTTCTGCTTTTATGCAGGTATCCTCTACGGATTAAGCCTACAACTTACTTCAATAGTACAAAAAGTCTAAAATCTTCTACACAAATTTTAAGCAACCAAACTCTGCTGTGAAGGCTGATTTAGAAAAAACAGACTGATTGATATCTTTCATCATTTTTAGTTCAGTAAAACAATGCTGCACATGCCATTGTGAAGCTGTCGTCTAGTATGCTGTGCCCCATCATCAGTTATACAGAACTACATCCTCATCATTTTCCTCGGTGTGACTCAAATTTCAGCTGAAGCACCAAGTCACCAGCTGCCTCAAAGTAAGAATTCTGTGAGCATTCACTTGCCTGACAGACTAGTGTCAGCACAACTGATCTGATTTTCACTGCAGCGCAACTGTACAGGCTACAAAGAGCACATTATCTGTACCACTGATGAGCTAACAACAAAGTTTCTCCACATTTCTCAGCTGTGCTGAGTATTTCCCCATCACCTCCTAAGGATGGCTGCAGTGTAACAGTCACCAAAACCAACGTGTCCCTGAGCTTGAAGAAGTGTAGCTAACAATTACAGATGATTTTACAAAATTACTGTTTGTTAGATATCCTTGAGAAATTCAGTATCTACACTGACTGCTACTATTAAGTCTCAGGGTTCAGGGTGTTATACCACTCTGCGCTGGTAGATGCTGTTCATTACACATTCCTTCACAAGTCTCGATCTCAGCAAGTATTGTTTGTCTCGCTGCCTCATAAAGCTCCAATCTCCATAGAAGTAAATCTCCAATTCAGCACAAAACCATCTTGAACAATATTCCCTTAACAGGAGAGTTCATATCCAGGTCTTATTTTGAAAATTCCTCATAACTCTAAAATCCTAGCATTTCCTCTACTGATCCCTGCTATTTCAGTTTGCATAATTTATCTTTTTGCACAAAAGAACTTACTTCAGAAATTAAAGCTGCAGCTTGGGCATCTGAACGTTTCTTCTGAAACACACAACATAATTCCTAACACCTTGAACCCTTCATATTCTTCCCCAACTCACACTACTGCTCCTGTCTTGTTTGATCTCTCCTTCTAACCATTTTATTCCCACTGTAAATTATTTTCAATAAATTACATAAGTGAATTTGTGTATTCCCTATTTTTAATTCACTTCCTAATACTTCTTAATCAAGTGGAACAGTATGGAACATTTTTTTTTTAAAACCATTGACTGAAAACACCTAAGTATTGTATGTAAACACATATGAGTAACAGTATTTGTGGAGAATGGTCATATTATAAAATCCAGGTATGTAAAGTCCTTTAAAAAAGTCCTTTTTTAAAAAAGCACACAAACAAACAAACCAAAACAAAAACAAAACAAAAAAAAACCAAAACATAAAAACATCTTAACAAAAAAAAACCAAACCGAAATGAAACAAGTGTTCCTCTTATTTAATTTATATCACTGCAATATCACTTCAAGAACTCACAAGGTGTATTATTTTCAAAAAGTTCCTTTATGCCCTGATGAGCTAGAGAGACAAATTCAGATCTGCCTGGGTCACAGCTGACAGAAAGCATTGAGTTGTATGCAGGAAAAAAAAAAAAAAAAAAAAAA
>NW_020956242.1:51672-53002 GCF_003031625.1 Empidonax traillii
AAAAAAAAAAAAAAAAAAAAAAAAAAAAAAAAAAAAAAAAAAAAAAAAAAAAAAAAAAAAAAAAAAAAAAAAAAAAAAAAAAAAAAAAGCCTTTTCCTTTCCTGTGCTTCCATGCCTCTACAGTTTAGAGAACAACATTTCTGCATTATACCACAAATCGGGGGAAGTTTAAGTGTTTATCACAACAAAACTTTTACACAAACATATATATATATCTGTTTCAGTGAGTGCAAACATCTCTGTAGTTAAATTTGTTGATGCATCTGCTTAAAAACCACACACTGAAATTGGGCCAAATTAGGTTTTGTGGGTGCAGACTGACTGAACCTCAGCAGCTACCCAGTTTGTGTCTGAACGGCTTTTATCTCCGTCATTCTCTCCCCTCCCATCAAATACGGATGTCTGCTGCACCGAGACCCAGCTCTCAAGCTGCTGCTACATGCAACAGCACAAGCTATCGTTTGTTATGTCCATAAATTTTCAACAGAACCTGGAATCACTCGCTCCTCTCTGCCCCAGCCCACAAGTGCAGGGTACAAATTTCAAGATAAATCTCATTAAAAGAGCTGCGAGCTGAAGATGGCAAATAAAGAATCAATTACCACACCAAACCCATATTCAGTGCTGCTTCTGTATTACATGTAGGCTGCTGGCTACATGGATGCAGATAAAGACTTGAAATTAACTTTTATTGAAACTTTTCCAGTATTAAATAGAAAATTCAGATTATTAGACTGTTGAATATATTAAACAGAACTAACAATAAATTCATGGCCCTGTATACATAAAGGTTCTTTTTGCCCCTAAGAAAAAGGAGAGCAACAGGAGTAAGGAAAATAAATCCTGTTCAGTTTCAACACAATTTTGGTACTTTTTGAAAGCTTCATCTGTAATTCAAGTTTCAGGGGAAAACACTGTAGAGAAGCATGCAGAGGTGATAGTTAAGGATATCTTCTGCTCATTGCAAAGCTTGAAACAGGACAGACATGGAAAAAACTTTCACCTCAGTCTTCCTTTCGAGGACTGGAGTCAGAAATGCTGTGGTTATGTAGCAAAAGCAGATTCCAGACTAGAGAGACAGGTGTACCTTCTGTCATGATGTCAGCTCTTGACATGAAGTTTAGACACAGGTAATGATTTCATAGATTATGAACTGTAATTATGAACTATATCAGATCATCAGTCATGAGTTCTCTAAACTAGAAAGCTGCAATCATATAATTTATATTTTTTTCCTTGAGTCTTCAGTCTATTTTGGGATTCAAATAGCTATTGGAAAAAATATCCATATAAATAAGTACTAGAACAGCAACTAAAGAAATCAAATCAG